>NW_028291722.1:0-301225 GCF_053813885.1 Theobroma cacao | reverse complement strand
ATAAGGCTTTTCTAGGCATGAGTGAATATAAATGAACTTTTCTTGACAATGGATGGCTTTCGCTCTACGTTTCCCGAGGCAAACAATCAATTACAATCTGTTTTAATCAAAAAATGTAAAAAAAAATTCAAAATAAATTCAATAATGGGATTATAAAGTCATTTAAACAGAGTAATAAGGCTTTTCTAGGCTTGAGTGACTATAAATGAACTTTTCTTGACAATGGATGGCTTTTGCTTCATGTTTCTAGAGGTAAACAATCAATTACAAGCTGTTTTAATCAAAAAATGTAAAAAAAAAATCAAAATAAATTCAATAATGGGATTGTTAAGGCATTTAAACCGAGTAATAAGGCTTTTCTAGGCATGAGTGACTATAAATGAACTTTTCTCGACAATGGATGGCATTCGCTCCATGTTTCCCGAGGCAAACAATCAATTACAATCTGTTTTAATCAAAAAATGTAAAAACAATTCAAAATAAATTCAATAATGGGATTATAAAGGCATTTAAACCGAGTAATAAGGCTTTTCTAGGCATGAGTGACTATAAATGATCTTTTCTTGACAATGGATGGCTTTCGCTCCACGTTTCCCGAGGCAAACAATCAATTACAATTTGTTTTAATCAAAAAATGGGAAAACAATTCAAAATAAATTCAATAATGGGATTATAAAGTCATTTAAACTGAGTAATAAGGCTTTTCTAGGCTTGAGTGACTATAAATGAACTTTTCTTGACAATGGATGGCTTTTGCTCCATGTTTCTAGAGGTAAACAATCAATTACAAGCTGTTTTAATCAAAAAATGTAAAAAAAAATTCAAAAAAAATTCAATAATGGGATTGTAAAGGCATTTAAACCGAGTAATAAGGCTTTTCTAGGCATGAGTGACTATAAATGAACTTTTCTCGACAATGGATGGCATTCGCTCCATGTTTCCCGAGGCAAACAATCAATTACAATCTGTTTTAATCAAAAAATATAAAAACAATTCAAAATAAATTCAATAATGGGATTATAAAGGCATTTAAACCGAGTAATAAGGCTTTTCTAGGCATGAGTGACTATAAATGATCTTTTCTTGACAATGGATGGCTTTCGCTCCACGTTTCCCGAGGCAAACAATCAGTTACAATCTGTTTTAATCAAAAAATGTAAAAACAATTCAAAATAAATTCAATAATTGGATTATAAAGGCATTTAAACCGAGTAATAAGGCTTTTCTAGGCTTGAGTGACTATAAATGAACTTTTCTTGACAATGGATGGCTTTTGCTCCATGTTTCTAGAGGTAAACATTCAATTACAATATGTTTTAATCAAAAAATGTAAAAAAAATTCAAAATAAATTCAATAATGGGATTATAAAGGCATTTAAACCGAGTAATAAGGCTTTTCTAGGCATGAGTGACTATAAATGAACTTTTCTTGACAATGGATGGCTTCGCTCCACGTTTCCCGAGGCAAACAATCAATTACAATCTGTTTTAATCAAAAAATGTAAAAACAATTCAAAATAAATTCAATAATGGGATTATAAAGGCATTTAAACCGAGTAATAAGGCTTTTCTAGGCATGATGACTATAAATGAACTTTTGTTGACAATGGATGGCTTTCGCTCCACGTTTCCCGAGGAAAACAATCAATTACAATCTGTTTTAATCCAAAAATGTAAAAACAATTCAAAATAAATTCAATAATGGGATTATAAAGGCATTTAAACCTAGTAATAAGGCTTTTCTAGGCATGAGTGACTATAAATGAACTTTTCTTGACAATGGATGGCTTTCGCTCCACGTTTCCCGAGGCAAACAATCAATTACAATCTGTTTTAATCAAAAAATGTAAAAAAAATTCAAAATAAATTCAATAATGGGATTATAAAGGCATTTAAACAGAGTAATAAGGCTTTTCTAGGCATGAGTGACTATAAATGAACTTTTGTTGACAATGGATGGCTTTCGCTCCACGTTTCCCGAGGCAAACAATCAGTTACAATCTGTTTTAATCAAAAAATGTAAAAACAATTCAAAATAAATTCAATAATGGGATTATAAAGGCATTTAAACCGAGTAATAAGGCTTTTCTAGGCTTGAGTGACTATAAATGAACTTTTCTTGACAATGGATGGCTTTTGCTCCATGTTTCTAGAGGTAAACATTCAATTACAATATGTTTTAATAAAAAATGTAAAAAAAATTCAAAATAAATTCAATAATGGGATTATAAAGGCATTTAAACCGAGTAATAAGGCTTTTCTAGGCATGAGTGACTATAAATGAACTTTTCTTGACAATGGATGGCCTTCGTCCACGTTTCCCGAGGCAAACAATCAATTACAATCTGTTTTAATCAAAAAATGTAAAAACAATTCAAAATAAATTCAATAATGGGATTATAAAGGCATTTAAACCGAGTAATAAGGCTTTTCTAGGCATGAGTGACTATAAATGAACTTTTGTTGACAATGGATGGCTTTCGCTCCACGTTTCCCGAGGGAAACAATCAATTACAATCTGTTTTAATCAAAAAATGTAAAAACAATTCAAAATAAATTCAATAATGGGATTATAAAGGCATTTAAACCGAGTAATAAGGCTTTTCTAGGCATGAGTGAATATAAATGAACTTTTCTTGACAATGGATGGCTTTCGCTCTACGTTTCCCGAGGCAAACAATCAATTACAATCTGTTTTAATCAAAAAATGTAAAAAAAATTCAAAATAAATTCAATAATGGGATTATAAAGTCATTTAAACTGAGTAATAAGGCTTTTCTAGGCTTGAGTGACTATAAATGAACTTTTCTTGACAATGGATGGCTTTTGCTTCATGTTTCTAGAGGTAAACAATCAATTACAAGCTGTTTTAATCAAAAAATGTAAAAAAAAAATCAAAATAAATTCAATAATGGGATTGTTAAGGCATTTAAACCGAGTAATAAGGCTTTTCTAGGCATGAGTGACTATAAATGAACTTTTCTCGACAATGGATGGCATTCGCTCCATGTTTCCCGAGGCAAACAATCAATTACAATCTGTTTTAATCAAAAAATGTAAAAACAATTCAAAATAAATTCAATAATGGGATTATAAAGGCATTTAAACCGAGTAATAAGGCTTTTCTAGGCATGAGTGACTATAAATGATCTTTTCTTGACAATGGATGGCTTTCGCTCCACGTTTCCCGAGGCAAACAATCAATTACAATTTGTTTTAATCAAAAAATGGAAAAACAATTCAAAATAAATTCAATAATGGGATTATAAAGTCATTTAAACTGAGTAATAAGGCTTTTCTAGGCTTGAGTGACTATAAATGAACTTTTCTTGACAATGGATGGCTTTTGCTCCATGTTTCTAGAGGTAAACAATCAATTACAAGCTGTTTTAATCAAAAAATGTAAAAAAAAATTCAAAAAAAATTCAATAATGGGATTGTAAAGGCATTTAAACCGAGTAATAAGGCTTTTCTAGGCATGAGTGACTATAAATGAACTTTTCTCGACAATGGATGGCATTCGCTCCATGTTTCCCGAGGCAAACAATCAATTACAATCTGTTTTAATCAAAAAATATAAAAACAATTCAAAATAAATTCAATAATGGGATTATAAAGGCATTTAAACCGAGTAATAAGGCTTTTCTAGGCATGAGTGACTATAAATGATCTTTTCTTGACAATGGATGGCTTTCGCTCCACGTTTCCCGAGGCAAACAATCAGTTACAATCTGTTTTAATCAAAAAATGTAAAAACAATTCAAAATAAATTCAATAATTGGATTATAAAGGCATTTAAACCGAGTAATAAGGCTTTTCTAGGCTCGAGTGACTATAAATGAACTTTTCTTGACAATGGATGGCTTTTGCTCCATGTTTCTAGAGGTAAACATTCAATTACAATATGTTTTAATCAAAAAATGTAAAAAAAATTCAAAATAAATTCAATAATGGGATTATAAAGGCATTTAAACCGAGTAATAAGGCTTTTCTAGGCATGATGACTATAAATGAACTTTTGTTGACAATGGATGGCTTTCGCTCCACGTTTCCCGAGGAAAACAATCAATTACAATCTGTTTTAATCAAAAAATGTAAAAACAATTCAAAATAAATTCAATAATGGGATTATAAAGGCATTTAAACCGAGTAATAAGGCTTTTCTAGGCATGAGTGACTATAAATGAACTTTTCTTGATAATGGATGGCTTTCGCTCTACGTTTTCCGAGGCAAACAATCAATTACAATCTGTTTTAATCAAAAAATGTAAAAAAAAACTCAAAATAAATTCAATAATGGGATTATAAAGTCATTTAAACTGAGTAATAAGGCTTTTCTAGGCTTGAGTGACTATAAATGAACTTTTCTTGACAATGGATGGCTTTTGCTCCATGTTTCTAGAGGTAAACATTCAATTACAATATGTTTTAATCAAAAAATGTAAAAAAAATTCAAAATAAATTCAATAATGGGATTATAAAGGCATTTAAACCGAGTAATAAGGCTTTTCTAGGCATGAGTGACTATAAATGAACTTTTCTTGACAATGGATGGCTTCGCTCCACGTTTCCCGAGGCAAACAATCAATTACAATCTGTTTTAATCAAAAAATGTAAAAACAATTCAAAATAAATTCAATAATGGGATTATAAAGGCATTTAAACCGAGTAATAAGGCTTTTCTAGGCATGATGACTATAAATGAACTTTTGTTGACAATGGATGGCTTTCGCTCCACGTTTCCCGAGGAAAACAATCAATTACAATCTGTTTTAATCCAAAAATGTAAAAACAATTCAAAATAAATTCAATAATGGGATTATAAAGGCATTTAAACCTAGTAATAAGGCTTTTCTAGGCATGAGTGACTATAAATGAACTTTTCTTGACAATGGATGGCTTTCGCTCCACGTTTCCCGAGGCAAACAATCAATTACAATCTGTTTTAATCAAAAAATGTAAAAAAAATTCAAAATAAATTCAATAATGGGATTATAAAGGCATTTAAACAGAGTAATAAGGCTTTTCTAGGCATGAGTGACTATAAATGAACTTTTGTTGACAATGGATGGCTTTCGCTCCACGTTTCCCGAGGCAAACAATCAGTTACAATCTGTTTTAATCAAAAAATGTAAAAACAATTCAAAATAAATTCAATAATGGGATTATAAAGGCATTTAAACCGAGTAATAAGGCTTTTCTAGGCTTGAGTGACTATAAATGAACTTTTCTTGACAATGGATGGCTTTTGCTCCATGTTTCTAGAGGTAAACATTCAATTACAATATGTTTTAATCAAAAAATGTAAAAAAAATTCAAAATAAATTCAATAATGGGATTATAAAGGCATTTAAACCGAGTAATAAGGCTTTTCTAGGCATGAGTGACTATAAATGAACTTTTCTTGACAATGGATGGCCTTCGTCCACGTTTCCCGAGGCAAACAATCAATTACAATCTGTTTTAATCAAAAAATGTAAAAACAATTCAAAATAAATTCAATAATGGGATTATAAAGGCATTTAAACCGAGTAATAAGGCTTTTCTAGGCATGAGTGACTATAAATGAACTTTTGTTGACAATGGATGGCTTTCGCTCCACGTTTCCCGAGGGAAACAATCAATTACAATCTGTTTTAATCAAAAAATGTAAAAACAATTCAAAATAAATTCAATAATGGGATTATAAAGGCATTTAAACCGAGTAATAAGGCTTTTCTAGGCATGAGTGAATATAAATGAACTTTTCTTGACAATGGATGGCTTTCGCTCTACGTTTCCCGAGGCAAACAATCAATTACAATCTGTTTTAATCAAAAAATGTAAAAAAAATTCAAAATAAATTCAATAATGGGATTATAAAGTCATTTAAACTGAGTAATAAGGCTTTTCTAGGCTTGAGTGACTATAAATGAACTTTTCTTGACAATGGATGGCTTTTGCTTCATGTTTCTAGAGGTAAACAATCAATTACAAGCTGTTTTAATCAAAAAATGTAAAAAAAAAATCAAAATAAATTCAATAATGGGATTGTTAAGGCATTTAAACCGAGTAATAAGGCTTTTCTAGGCATGAGTGACTATAAATGAACTTTTCTCGACAATGGATGGCATTCGCTCCATGTTTCCCGAGGCAAACAATCAATTACAATCTGTTTTAATCAAAAAATGTAAAAACAATTCAAAATAAATTCAATAATGGGATTATAAAGGCATTTAAACCGAGTAATAAGGCTTTTCTAGGCATGAGTGACTATAAATGATCTTTTCTTGACAATGGATGGCTTTCGCTCCACGTTTCCCGAGGCAAACAATCAATTACAATTTGTTTTAATCAAAAAATGGAAAAACAATTCAAAATAAATTCAATAATGGGATTATAAAGTCATTTAAACTGAGTAATAAGGCTTTTCTAGGCTTGAGTGACTATAAATGAACTTTTCTTGACAATGGATGGCTTTTGCTCCATGTTTCTAGAGGTAAACAATCAATTACAAGCTGTTTTAATCAAAAAATGTAAAAAAAAATTCAAAATAAATTCAATAATGGGATTGTAAAGGCATTTAAACCGAGTAATAAGGCTTTTCTAGGCATGAGTGACTATAAATGAACTTTTCTCGACAATGGATGGCATTCGCTCCATGTTTCCCGAGGCAAACAATCAATTACAATCTGTTTTAATCAAAAAATATAAAAACAATTCAAAATAAATTCAATAATGGGATTATAAAGGCATTTAAACCGAGTAATAAGGCTTTTCTAGGCATGAGTGACTATAAATGATCTTTTCTTGACAATGGATGGCTTTCGCTCCACGTTTCCCGAGGCAAACAATCAGTTACAATCTGTTTTAATCAAAAAATGTAAAAACAATTCAAAATAAATTCAATAATTGGATTATAAAGGCATTTAAACCGAGTAATAAGGCTTTTCTAGGCTCGAGTGACTATAAATGAACTTTTCTTGACAATGGATGGCTTTTGCTCCATGTTTCTAGAGGTAAACATTCAATTACAATATGTTTTAATCAAAAAATGTAAAAAAAATTCAAAATAAATTCAATAATGGGATTATAAAGGCATTTAAACCGAGTAATAAGGCTTTTCTAGGCATGATGACTATAAATGAACTTTTGTTGACAATGGATGGCTTTCGCTCCACGTTTCCCGAGGAAAAAAATCAATTACAATCTGTTTTAATCAAAAAATGTAAAAACAATTCAAAATAAATTCAATAATGGGATTATAAAGGCATTTAAACCGAGTAATAAGGCTTTTCTAGGCATGAGTGACTATAAATGAACTTTTCTTGATAATGGATGGCTTTCGCTCTACGTTTTCCGAGGCAAACAATCAATTACAATCTGTTTTAATCAAAAAATGTAAAAAAAAACTCAAAATAAATTCAATAATGGGATTATAAAGTCATTTAAACTGAGTAATAAGGCTTTTCTAGGCTTGAGTGACTATAAATGAACTTTTCTTGACAATGGATGGCTTTTGCTCCATGTTTCTAGAGGTAAACAATCAATTACAAGCTGTTTTAATCAAAAAATGTAAAAAAAAAATCAAAATAAATTCAATAATGGGATTGTAAAGGCATTTAAACCGAGTAATAAGGCTTTTCTAGGCATGAGTGACTATAAATGAACTTTTCTCGACAATGGATGGCATTCGCTCCATGTTTCCCGAGGCAAACAATCAATTACAATCTGTTTTAATCAAAAAATGTAAAAACAATTCAAAATAAATTCAATAATGGGATTATAAAGGCATTTAAACCGAGTAATAAGGCTTTTCTAGGCATGAGTGACTATAAATGAACTTTTCTTGACAATGGATGGCTTTCGCTCCACGTTTCCCGAGGCAAACAATCAATTACAATCTGTTTTAATCAAAAAATGTAAAAACAATTCAAAATAAATTCAATAATGGGATTATAAAGTCATTTAAACTGAGTAATAAGGCTTTTCTAGGCTTGAGTGACTATAAATGAACTTTTCTTGACAATGGATGGCTTTTGCTGCGTGTTTCTAGAGGTAAACAATCAATTACAAGCTGTTTTAATCAAAAAATGTAAAAAAAAATTCAAAATAAATTCAATAATGGGATTGTAAAGGCATTTAAACCGAGTAATAAGGCTTTTCTAGGCATGAGTGACTATAAATGAACTTTTCTCGACAATGGATGGCATTCGCTCCATGTTTCCCGAGGCAAACAATCAATTACAATCTGTTTTAATCAAAAAATATAAAAACAATTCAAAATAAATTCAATAATGGGATTATAAAGGCATTTAAACCGAGTAATAAGGCTTTTCTAGGCATGAGTGACTATAAATGAACTTTTCTTGACAATGGATGGCTTTCGCTCCACGTTTCCCGAGGCAAACAATCAGTTACAATCTGTTTTAATCAAAAAATGTAAAAACAATTCAAAATAAAATCAATAATGGGATTATAAAGGCATTTAAACCGAGTAATAAGGCTTTTCTAGGCATGAGTGACTATAAATGAACTTTTCTTGACAATGGATGGCTTTCGCTCCACATTTCCCGAGGCAAACAATCAATTACAATCTGTTTTAATCAAAAAATGTAAAAAAAATTCAAAATAAATTCAATAATGGGATTATAAAGGCATTTAAACCGAGTAATAAGGCTTTTCTAGGCATGAGTGACTATAAATGAACTTTTCTTGACAATGGATGGCTTTCGCTCCACGTTTCCCGAGGCAAACAATCAGTTACAATCTGTTTTAATCCAAAAATGTAAAAACAATTCAAAATAAATTCAATAATGGGATTATAAAGGCATTTAAACCGAGTAATAAGGCTTTTCTAGGCATGAGTGACTATAAATGAACTTTTCTTGACAATGGATGGCTTTCGCTCTACGTTTCCCGAGGCAAACAATCAATTACAATCTGTTTTAATCAAAAAATGTAAAAAAAATTCAAAATAAATTCAATAATGGGATTATAAAGGCATTTAAACAGAGTAATAAGGCTTTTCTAGGCATGAGTGACTATAAATGAACTTTTGTTGACAATGGATGGCTTTCGCTCCACGTTTCCCGAGGCAAACAATCAGTTACAATCTGTTTTAATCAAAAAATGTAAAAACAATTCAAAATAAATTCAATAATGGGATTATAAAGGCATTTAAACCGAGTAATAAGGCTTTTCTAGGCTTGAGTGACTATAAATGAACTTTTCTTGACAATGGATGGCTTTTGCTCCATGTTTCTAGAGGTAAACATTCAATTACAATATGTTTTAATCAAAAAATGTAAAAAAAATTCAAAATAAATTCAATAATGGGATTATAAAGGCATTTAAACCGAGTAATAAGGCTTTTCTAGGCATGAGTGACTATAAATGAACTTTTCTTGACAATGGATGGCTTTCGCTCCACGTTTCCCGAGGCAAACAATCAATTACAATCTGTTTTAATCAAAAAATGTAAAAACAATTCAAAATAAATTCAATAATGGGATTATAAAGGCATTTAAACCGAGTAATAAGGCTTTTCTAGGCATGAGTGACTATAAATGAACTTTTGTTGACAATGGATGGCTTTCGCTCCACGTTTCCCGAGGGAAACAATCAATTACAATCTGTTTTAATCAAAAAATGTAAAAACAATTCAAAATAAATTCAATAATGGGATTATAAAGGCATTTAAACCGAGTAATAAGGCTTTTCTAGGCATGAGTGAATATAAATGAACTTTTCTTGACAATGGATGGCTTTCGCTCTACGTTTCCCGAGGCAAACAATCAATTACAATCTGTTTTAATCAAAAAATGTAAAAAAAAATTCAAAATAAATTCAATAATGGGATTATAAAGTCATTTAAACAGAGTAATAAGGCTTTTCTAGGCTTGAGTGACTATAAATGAACTTTTCTTGACAATGGATGGCTTTTGCTTCATGTTTCTAGAGGTAAACAATCAATTACAAGCTGTTTTAATCAAAAAATGTAAAAAAAAAATCAAAATAAATTCAATAATGGGATTGTTAAGGCATTTAAACCGAGTAATAAGGCTTTTCTAGGCATGAGTGACTATAAATGAACTTTTCTCGACAATGGATGGCATTCGCTCCATGTTTCCCGAGGCAAACAATCAATTACAATCTGTTTTAATCAAAAAATGTAAAAACAATTCAAAATAAATTCAATAATGGGATTATAAAGGCATTTAAACCGAGTAATAAGGCTTTTCTAGGCATGAGTGACTATAAATGATCTTTTCTTGACAATGGATGGCTTTCGCTCCACGTTTCCCGAGGCAAACAATCAATTACAATTTGTTTTAATCAAAAAATGGAAAAACAATTCAAAATAAATTCAATAATGGGATTATAAAGTCATTTAAACTGAGTAATAAGGCTTTTCTAGGCTTGAGTGACTATAAATGAACTTTTCTTGACAATGGATGGCTTTTGCTCCATGTTTCTAGAGGTAAACAATCAATTACAAGCTGTTTTAATCAAAAAATGTAAAAAAAAATTCAAAATAAATTCAATAATGGGATTGTAAAGGCATTTAAACCGAGTAATAAGGCTTTTCTAGGCATGAGTGACTATAAATGAACTTTTCTCGACAATGGATGGCATTCGCTCCATGTTTCCCGAGGCAAACAATCAATTACAATCTGTTTTAATCAAAAAATATAAAAACAATTCAAAATAAATTCAATAATGGGATTATAAAGGCATTTAAACCGAGTAATAAGGCTTTTCTAGGCATGAGTGACTATAAATGATCTTTTCTTGACAATGGATGGCTTTCGCTCCACGTTTCCCGAGGCAAACAATCAGTTACAATCTGTTTTAATCAAAAAATGTAAAAACAATTCAAAATAAATTCAATAATTGGATTATAAAGGCATTTAAACCGAGTAATAAGGCTTTTCTAGGCTCGAGTGACTATAAATGAACTTTTCTTGACAATGGATGGCTTTTGCTCCATGTTTCTAGAGGTAAACATTCAATTACAATATGTTTTAATCAAAAAATGTAAAAAAAATTCAAAATAAATTCAATAATGGGATTATAAAGGCATTTAAACCGAGTAATAAGGCTTTTCTAGGCATGATGACTATAAATGAACTTTTGTTGACAATGGATGGCTTTCGCTCCACGTTTCCCGAGGAAAACAATCAATTACAATCTGTTTTAATCAAAAAATGTAAAAACAATTCAAAATAAATTCAATAATGGGATTATAAAGGCATTTAAACCGAGTAATAAGGCTTTTCTAGGCATGAGTGACTATAAATGAACTTTTCTTGATAATGGATGGCTTTCGCTCTACGTTTTCCGAGGCAAACAATCAATTACAATCTGTTTTAATCAAAAAATGTAAAAAAAAACTCAAAATAAATTCAATAATGGGATTATAAAGTCATTTAAACTGAGTAATAAGGCTTTTCTAGGCTTGAGTGACTATAAATGAACTTTTCTTGACAATGGATGGCTTTTGCTCCATGTTTCTAGAGGTAAACAATCAATTACAAGCTGTTTTAATCAAAAAATGTAAAAATAAAATCAAAATAAATTCAATAATGGGATTGTAAAGGCATTTAAACCGAGTAATAAGGCTTTTCTAGGCATGAGTGACTATAAATGAACTTTTCTCGACAATGGATGGCATTCGCTCCATGTTTCCCGAGGCAAACAATCAATTACAATCTGTTTTAATCAAAAAATGTAAAAACAATTCAAAATAAATTCAATAATGGGATTATAAAGGCATTTAAACCGAGTAATAAGGCTTTTCTAGGCATGAGTGACTATAAATGAACTTTTCTTGACAATGGATGGCTTTCGCTCCACGTTTCCCGAGGCAAACAATCAATTACAATCTGTTTTAATCAAAAAATGTAAAAACAATTCAAAATAAATTCAATAATGGGATTATAAAGTCATTTAAACTGAGTAATAAGGCTTTTCTAGGCTTGAGTGACTATAAATGAACTTTTCTTGACAATGGATGGCTTTTGCTGCGTGTTTCTAGAGGTAAACAATCAATTACAAGCTGTTTTAATCAAAAAATGTAAAAAAAAATTCAAAATAAATTCAATAATGGGATTGTAAAGGCATTTAAACCGAGTAATAAGGCTTTTCTAGGCATGAGTGACTATAAATGAACTTTTCTCGACAATGGATGGCATTCGCTCCATGTTTCCCGAGGCAAACAATCAATTACAATCTGTTTTAATCAAAAAATATAAAAACAATTCAAAATAAATTCAATAATGGGATTATAAAGGCATTTAAACCGAGTAATAAGGCTTTTCTAGGCATGAGTGACTATAAATGAACTTTTCTTGACAATGGATGGCTTTCGCTCCACGTTTCCCGAGGCAAACAATCAGTTACAATCTGTTTTAATCAAAAAATGTAAAAACAATTCAAAATAAAATCAATAATGGGATTATAAAGGCATTTAAACCGAGTAATAAGGCTTTTCTAGGCATGAGTGACTATAAATGAACTTTTCTTGACAATGGATGGCTTTCGCTCCACATTTCCCGAGGCAAACAATCAATTACAATCTGTTTTAATCAAAAAATGTAAAAAAAATTCAAAATAAATTCAATAATGGGATTATAAAGGCATTTAAACCGAGTAATAAGGCTTTTCTAGGCATGAGTGACTATAAATGAACTTTTCTTGACAATGGATGGCTTTCGCTCCACGTTTCCCGAGGCAAACAATCAGTTACAATCTGTTTTAATCCAAAAATGTAAAAACAATTCAAAATAAATTCAATAATGGGATTATAAAGGCATTTAAACCGAGTAATAAGGCTTTTCTAGGCATGAGTGACTATAAATGAACTTTTCTTGACAATGGATGGCTTTCGCTCTACGTTTCCCGAGGCAAACAATCAATTACAATCTGTTTTAATCAAAAAATGTAAAAAAAATTCAAAATAAATTCAATAATGGGATTATAAAGGCATTTAAACAGAGTAATAAGGCTTTTCTAGGCATGAGTGACTATAAATGAACTTTTGTTGACAATGGATGGCTTTCGCTCCACGTTTCCCGAGGCAAACAATCAGTTACAATCTGTTTTAATCAAAAAATGTAAAAACAATTCAAAATAAATTCAATAATGGGATTATAAAGGCATTTAAACCGAGTAATAAGGCTTTTCTAGGCTTGAGTGACTATAAATGAACTTTTCTTGACAATGGATGGCTTTTGCTCCATGTTTCTAGAGGTAAACATTCAATTACAATATGTTTTAATCAAAAAATGTAAAAAAAATTCAAAATAAATTCAATAATGGGATTATAAAGGCATTTAAACCGAGTAATAAGGCTTTTCTAGGCATGAGTGACTATAAATGAACTTTTCTTGACAATGGATGGCTTTCGCTCCACGTTTCCCGAGGCAAACAATCAATTACAATCTGTTTTAATCAAAAAATGTAAAAACAATTCAAAATAAATTCAATAATGGGATTATAAAGGCATTTAAACCGAGTAATAAGGCTTTTCTAGGCATGAGTGACTATAAATGAACTTTTGTTGACAATGGATGGCTTTCGCTCCACGTTTCCCGAGGGAAACAATCAATTACAATCTGTTTTAATCAAAAAATGTAAAAACAATTCAAAATAAATTCAATAATGGGATTATAAAGGCATTTAAACCGAGTAATAAGGCTTTTCTAGGCATGAGTGAATATAAATGAACTTTTCTTGACAATGGATGGCTTTCGCTCTACGTTTCCCGAGGCAAACAATCAATTACAATCTGTTTTAATCAAAAAATGTAAAAAAAAATTCAAAATAAATTCAATAATGGGATTATAAAGTCATTTAAACAGAGTAATAAGGCTTTTCTAGGCTTGAGTGACTATAAATGAACTTTTCTTGACAATGGATGGCTTTTGCTTCATGTTTCTAGAGGTAAACAATCAATTACAAGCTGTTTTAATCAAAAAATGTAAAAAAAAAATCAAAATAAATTCAATAATGGGATTGTTAAGGCATTTAAACCGAGTAATAAGGCTTTTCTAGGCATGAGTGACTATAAATGAACTTTTCTCGACAATGGATGGCATTCGCTCCATGTTTCCCGAGGCAAACAATCAATTACAATCTGTTTTAATCAAAAAATGTAAAAACAATTCAAAATAAATTCAATAATGGGATTATAAAGGCATTTAAACCGAGTAATAAGGCTTTTCTAGGCATGAGTGACTATAAATGATCTTTTCTTGACAATGGATGGCTTTCGCTCCACGTTTCCCGAGGCAAACAATCAATTACAATTTGTTTTAATCAAAAAATGGAAAAACAATTCAAAATAAATTCAATAATGGGATTATAAAGTCATTTAAACTGAGTAATAAGGCTTTTCTAGGCTTGAGTGACTATAAATGAACTTTTCTTGACAATGGATGGCTTTTGCTCCATGTTTCTAGAGGTAAACAATCAATTACAAGCTGTTTTAATCAAAAAATGTAAAAAAAAATTCAAAAAAAATTCAATAATGGGATTGTAAAGGCATTTAAACCGAGTAATAAGGCTTTTCTAGGCATGAGTGACTATAAATGAACTTTTCTCGACAATGGATGGCATTCGCTCCATGTTTCCCGAGGCAAACAATCAATTACAATCTGTTTTAATCAAAAAATATAAAAACAATTCAAAATAAATTCAATAATGGGATTATAAAGGCATTTAAACCGAGTAATAAGGCTTTTCTAGGCATGAGTGACTATAAATGATCTTTTCTTGACAATGGATGGCTTTCGCTCCACGTTTCCCGAGGCAAACAATCAGTTACAATCTGTTTTAATCAAAAAATGTAAAAACAATTCAAAATAAATTCAATAATTGGATTATAAAGGCATTTAAACCGAGTAATAAGGCTTTTCTAGGCTCGAGTGACTATAAATGAACTTTTCTTGACAATGGATGGCTTTTGCTCCATGTTTCTAGAGGTAAACATTCAATTACAATATGTTTTAATCAAAAAATGTAAAAAAAATTCAAAATAAATTCAATAATGGGATTATAAAGGCATTTAAACCGAGTAATAAGGCTTTTCTAGGCATGATGACTATAAATGAACTTTTGTTGACAATGGATGGCTTTCGCTCCACGTTTCCCGAGGAAAACAATCAATTACAATCTGTTTTAATCAAAAAATGTAAAAACAATTCAAAATAAATTCAATAATGGGATTATAAAGGCATTTAAACCGAGTAATAAGGCTTTTCTAGGCATGAGTGACTATAAATGAACTTTTCTTGATAATGGATGGCTTTCGCTCTACGTTTTCCGAGGCAAACAATCAATTACAATCTGTTTTAATCAAAAAATGTAAAAAAAAACTCAAAATAAATTCAATAATGGGATTATAAAGTCATTTAAACTGAGTAATAAGGCTTTTCTAGGCTTGAGTGACTATAAATGAACTTTTCTTGACAATGGATGGCTTTTGCTCCATGTTTCTAGAGGTAAACAATCAATTACAAGCTGTTTTAATCAAAAAATGTAAAAAAAAAATCAAAATAAATTCAATAATGGGATTGTAAAGGCATTTAAACCGAGTAATAAGGCTTTTCTAGGCATGAGTGACTATAAATGAACTTTTCTCGACAATGGATGGCATTCGCTCCATGTTTCCCGAGGCAAACAATCAATTACAATCTGTTTTAATCAAAAAATGTAAAAACAATTCAAAATAAATTCAATAATGGGATTATAAAGGCATTTAAACCGAGTAATAAGGCTTTTCTAGGCATGAGTGACTATAAATGAACTTTTCTTGACAATGGATGGCTTTCGCTCCACGTTTCCCGAGGCAAACAATCAATTACAATCTGTTTTAATCAAAAAATGTAAAAACAATTCAAAATAAATTCAATAATGGGATTATAAAGTCATTTAAACTGAGTAATAAGGCTTTTCTAGGCTTGAGTGACTATAAATGAACTTTTCTTGACAATGGATGGCTTTTGCTGCGTGTTTCTAGAGGTAAACAATCAATTACAAGCTGTTTTAATCAAAAAATGTAAAAAAAAATTCAAAATAAATTCAATAATGGGATTGTAAAGGCATTTAAACCGAGTAATAAGGCTTTTCTAGGCATGAGTGACTATAAATGAACTTTTCTCGACAATGGATGGCATTCGCTCCATGTTTCCCGAGGCAAACAATCAATTACAATCTGTTTTAATCAAAAAATATAAAAACAATTCAAAATAAATTCAATAATGGGATTATAAAGGCATTTAAACCGAGTAATAAGGCTTTTCTAGGCATGAGTGACTATAAATGAACTTTTCTTGACAATGGATGGCTTTCGCTCCACGTTTCCCGAGGCAAACAATCAGTTACAATCTGTTTTAATCAAAAAATGTAAAAACAATTCAAAATAAAATCAATAATGGGATTATAAAGGCATTTAAACCGAGTAATAAGGCTTTTCTAGGCATGAGTGACTATAAATGAACTTTTCTTGACAATGGATGGCTTTCGCTCCACATTTCCCGAGGCAAACAATCAATTACAATCTGTTTTAATCAAAAAATGTAAAAAAAATTCAAAATAAATTCAATAATGGGATTATAAAGGCATTTAAACCGAGTAATAAGGCTTTTCTAGGCATGAGTGACTATAAATGAACTTTTCTTGACAATGGATGGCTTTCGCTCCACGTTTCCCGAGGCAAACAATCAGTTACAATCTGTTTTAATCAAAAAATGTAAAAACAATTCAAAATAAAATCAATAATGGGATTATAAAGGCATTTAAACCGAGTAATAAGGCTTTTCTAGGCTTGAGTGACTATAAATGAACTTTTCTTGACAATGGATGGCTTTTGCTCAATGTTTCTAGAGGTAAACATTCAATTACAATATGTTTTAATCAAAAAATGTAAAAAAAATTCAAAATAAATTCAATAATGGGATTATAAAGGCATTTAAACCGAGTAATAAGGCTTTTCTAGGCATGAGTGACTATAAATGAACTTTTCTTGACAATGGATGGCTTTCGCTCCACGTTTCCCGAGGCAAACAATCAATTACAATCTGTTTTAATCAAAAAATGTAAAAACAATTCAAAATAAATTCAATAATGGGATTATAAAGGCATTTAAACCGAGTAATAAGGCTTTTCTAGGCATGAGTGACTATAAATGAACTTTTGTTGACAATGGATGGCTTTCGCTCCACGTTTCCCGAGGCAAACAATCAATTACAATATGTTTTAATCAAAAAATGTAAAAACAATTCACAATAAATTCAATAATGGGATTATAAAGGCATTTAAACCGAGTAATAAGGCTTTTCTAGGCATGAGTGACTACAAATGAACTTTTCTTGACAATGGGTGGCTTTCGCTCTACGTTTCCCGAGGCAAACAATCAATTACAATCTGTTTTAATCAAAAAATGTAAAAAAAATTCAAAATAAATTCAATAATGGGATTATAAAGTCATTTAAACCGAGTAATAAGGCTTTTCTAGGCTTGAGTGACTATAAATGAACTTTTCTTGACAATGGATGGCTTTTGCTCCATGTTTCTAGAGGTAAACAATCAATTACAAGCTGTTTTAATCAAAAAATGTAAAAAAAAAATCAAAATAAATTCAATAATGGGATTGTAAAGGCATTTAAACCGAGTAATAAGGCTTTTCTAGGCATGAGTGACTATAAATGAACTTTTCTCGACAATGGATGGCATTCGCTCTATGTTTCCCGAGGCAAACAATCAATTACAATCTGTTTTAATCAAAAAATGTAAAAACATTTCAAAATAAATTCAATAATGGGATTATAAAGGCATTTAAACCGAGTAATAAGGCTTTTCTAGGCATGAGTGACTATAAATGAACTTTTCTTGACAATGGATGGCTTTCGCTCCACGTTTCCCGAGGCAAACAATCAGTTACAATCTGTTTTAATCAAAAAATGTAACAACAATTCAAAATAAATTCAATAATGGGATTATAAAGGCATTTAAACCGAGTAATAAGGCTTTTCTAGGCATGAGTGACTATAAATGAACTTTTCTTGACAATGGATGGCTTTCGCTCCACGTTTCCCAAGGCAAACAATCAATTACAATCTGTTTTAATCAAAAAATGTAAAAACAATTCAAAATAAATTCAATAATGGGATTATAAAGTCATTTAAACTGAGTAATAAGGCTTTTCTAGGCTTGAGTGACTATAAATGAACTTTTCTTGACAATGGATGGCTTTTGCACCATGTTTCTAGAGGTAAACAATCAATTACAAGCTGTTTTAATCAAAAAATGTAAAAAAAAATTCAAAATAAATTCAATAATGGGATTGTAAAGGCATTTAAACCGAGTAATAAGGCTTTTCTAGGCATGAGTGACTATAAATGAACTTTTCTCGACAATGGATGGCATTCGCTCCATGTTTCCCGAGGCAAACAATCAATTACAATCTGTTTTAATCAAAAAATATAAAAACAATTCAAAATAAATTCAATAATGGGATTATAAAGGCATTTAAACCGAGTAATAAGGCTTTTCTAGGCATGAGTGACTATAAATGAACTTTTCTTGACAATGGATGGCTTTCGCTCCACGTTTCCCGAGGCAAACAATCAGTTACAATCTGTTTTAATCAAAAAATGTAAAAACAATTCAAAATAAAATCAATAATGGGATTATAAAGGCATTTAAACCGAGTAATAAGGCTTTTCTAGGCATGAGTGACTATAAATGAACTTTTCTTGACAATGGATGGCTTTCGCTCCACATTTCCCGAGGCAAACAATCAATTACAATCTGTTTTAATCAAAAAATGTAAAAAAAATTCAAAATAAATTCAATAATGGGATTATAAAGGCATTTAAACCGAGTAATAAGGCTTTTCTAGGCATGAGTGACTATAAATGAACTTTTCTTGACAATGGATGGCTTTCGCTCCACGTTTCCCGAGGCAAACAATCAGTTACAATCTGTTTTAATCAAAAAATGTAAAAACAATTCAAAATAAAATCAATAATGGGATTATAAAGGCATTTAAACCGAGTAATAAGGCTTTTCTAGGCTTGAGTGACTATAAATGAACTTTTCTTGACAATGGATGGCTTTTGCTCAATGTTTCTAGAGGTAAACATTCAATTACAATATGTTTTAATCAAAAAATGTAAAACAAATTCAAAATAAATTCAATAATGGGATTATAAAGGCATTTAAACCGAGTAATAAGGCTTTTCTAGGCATGAGTGACTATAAATGAACTTTTCTTGACAATGGATGGCTTTCGCTCCACGTTTCCCGAGGCAAACAATCAATTACAATCTGTTTTAATCAAAAAATGTAAAAACAATTCAAAATAAATTCAATAATGGGATTATAAAGGCATTTAAACCGAGTAATAAGGCTTTTCTAGGCATGAGTGACTATAAATGAACTTTTGTTGACAATGGATGGCTTTCGCTCCACGTTTCCCGAGGCAAACAATCAATTACAATATGTTTTAATCAAAAAATGTAAAAACAATTCACAATAAATTCAATAATGGGATTATAAAGGCATTTAAACCGAGTAATAAGGCTTTTCTAGGCATGAGTGACTACAAATGAACTTTTCTTGACAATGGATGGCTTTCGCTCTACGTTTCCCGAGGCAAACAATCAATTACAATCTGTTTTAATCAAAAAATGTAAAAAAAATTCAAAATAAATTCAATAATGGGATTATAAAGTCATTTAAACCGAGTAATAAGGCTTTTCTAGGCTTGAGTGACTATAAATGAACTTTTCTTGACAATGGATGGCTTTTGCTCCATGTTTCTAGAGGTAAACAATCAATTACAAGCTGTTTTAATCAAAAAATGTAAAAAAAAAATCAAAATAAATTCAATAATGGGATTGTAAAGGCATTTAAACCGAGTAATAAGGCTTTTCTAGGCATGAGTGACTATAAATGAACTTTTCTCGACAATGGATGGCATTCGCTCTATGTTTCCCGAGGCAAACAATCAATTACAATCTGTTTTAATCAAAAAATGTAAAAACAATTCAAAATAAATTCAATAATGGGATTATAAAGGCATTTAAACCGAGTAATAAGGCTTTTCTAGGCATGAGTGACTATAAATGAACTTTTCTTGACAATGGATGGCTTTCGCTCCACGTTTCCTGAGGCAAACAATCAGTTACAATCTGTTTTAATCAAAAAATGTAACAACAATTCAAAATAAATTCAATAATGGGATTATAAAGGCATTTAAACCGAGTAATAAGGCTTTTCTAGGCATGAGTGACTATAAATGAACTTTTCTTGACAATGGATGGCTTTCGCTCCACGTTTCCCAAGGCAAACAATCAATTACAATCTGTTTTAATCAAAAAATGTAAAAACAATTCAAAATAAATTCAATAATGGGATTATAAAGTCATTTAAACTGAGTAATAAGGCTTTTCTAGGCTTGAGTGACTATAAATGAACTTTTCTTGACAATGGATGGCTTTTGCACCATGTTTCTAGAGGTAAACAATCAATTACAAGCTGTTTTAATCAAAAAATGTAAAAAAAAATTCAAAATAAATTCAATAATGGGATTGTAAAGGCATTTAAACCGAGTAATAAGGCTTTTCTAGGCATGAGTGACTATAAATGAACTTTTCTCGACAATGGATGGCATTCGCTCCATGTTTCCCGAGGCAAACAATCAATTACAATATGTTTTAATCAAAAAATATAAAAATAATTCAAAATAAATTCACTAATGGGATTATAAAGGCATTTAAACCGAGTAATAAGGCTTTTCTAGGCATGAGTGACTATAAATTAACTTTTCTTGACAATGGATGGCTTTCACTCCACGTTTCCCGAGGCAAACAATCAGTTACAATCTGTTTTAATCAAAAAATGTAAAAACAATTCAAAATAAATTCAATAATGGGATTATAAAGGCATTTAAACCGAGTAATAAGGCTTTTCTAGGCATGAGTGACTATAAATGAACTTTTCTTGACAATGGATGGCTTTCGCTCCACGTTTCCCGAGGCAAACAATCAATTACAATCTGTTTTAATCAAAAAATGTAAAAAAAATTCAAAATAAATTCAATAATTGGATTATAAAGGCATTTAAACAGAGTAATAAGGCTTTTCTAGGCATGAGTGACTATAAATGAACTTTTCTTGACAATGGATGGCTTTCGCTCCACGTTTCCCGAGGCAAACAATCAGTTACAATCTGTTTTAATCAAAAAATGTAAAAACAATTCAAAATAAATTCAATAATGGGATTATAAAGGCATTTAAACCGAGTAATAAGGCTTTTCTAGGCTTGAGTGACTATAAATGAACTTTTCTTGACAATGGATGGCTTTTGCTCCATGTTTCTAGAGGTAAACATTCAATTACAATATGTTTTAATCAAAAAATGCAAAAAAAATTCAAAATAAATTCAATAATGGGATTATAAAGGCATTTAAACCGAGTAATAAGGCTTTTCTAGGCATGAGTGACTATAAATGAACTTTTGTTGACAATGGATGGCTTTCGCTCCACGTTTCCCGAGGCAAACAATCAATTACAATCTGTTTTAATCAAAAACTGTAAAAACAATTCAAAATAAATTCAATAATGGGATTATAAAGGCATTTAAACCGAGTAATAAGGCTTTTCTAGGCATGAGTGACTATAAATGAACTTTTGTTGACAATGGATGGCTTTCGCTCCACGTTTCCCGAGGCAAACAATCAATTACAATATGTTTTAATCAAAAAATGTAAAAACAATTCAAAATAAATTCAATAATGGGATTATAAAGGCATTTAAACAGAGTAATAAGGCTTTTCTAGGCATGAGTGAATATAAATGAACTTTTCTTGACAATGGATGGCTTTCGCTCTACGTTTCCCGAGGCAAATAATCAATTACAATCTGTTTTAATCAAAAAATGTAAAAAAAAATTCAAAAGAAATTCAATAATGGGATTATAAAGTCATTTAAACTGAGTAATAAGGCTTTTCTAGGCTTGAGTGACTATAAATGAACTTTTCTTGACAATGGATGGCTTTTGCTTCATGTTTCTAGAGGTAAACAATCAATTACAAGCTGTTTTAATCAAAAAATGTAAAAAAAAAATCAAAATATATTCAATAATGGGATTGTTAAGGCATTTAAACCGAGTAATAAGGCTTTTCTAGGCATGAGTGACTATAAATGAACTTTTCTCGACAATGGATGGCATTCGCTCCATGTTTCCCGAGGCAAACAATCAATTACAATATGTTTTAATCGAAAAATGTAAAAACAATTCAAAATAAATTCAATAATGGGATTATAAAGGTATTTAAACCGAGTAATAAGGCCTTTCTAGGCATGAGTGACTATAAATGATCTTTTCTTGACAATGGATGGTTTTCGCTCCACGTTTCCCGAGGCAAACAATCAATTACAATCTGTTTTAATCAAAAAATGTAAAAACAATTCAAAATAAATTCAATAATGGGATTATAAAGTCATTTAAACTAAGTAATAAGGCTTTTCTAGGCTTGAGTGACTATAAATGAACTTTTCTTGACAATGGATGGCTTTGGCTCCATGTTTCTAGAGGTAAACAATCAATTACAAGCTGTTTTAATCAAAAAATGTAAAAAAAAATTCAAAATAAATTCAATAATGGGATTGTAAAGGCATTTAAACCGAGTAATAAGGCTTTTCTAGGCATGAGTGACTATAAATGAACTTTTCTCGACAATGGATGGCATTCGCTCCATGTTTCCCGAGGCAAACAATCAATTACAATCTGTTTTAATCAAAAAATATAAAAACAATTCAAAATAAATTCAATAATGGGATTATAAAGGCATTTAAACCGAGTAATAAGGCTTTTCTAGGCATGAGTGACTATAAATGAACTTTTCTTGACAATGGATGGCTTTCGCTCCACGTTTCCCGAGGCAAACAATCAGTTACAATCTGTTTTAATCAAAAAATGTAAAAACAATTCAAAATAAATTCAATAATGGGATTATAAAGGCATTTAAACCGAGTAATAAGGCTTTTCTAGGCTTGAGTGACTATAAATAAACTTTTCTTGACAATGGATGGCTTTTGTTCCATGTTTCTAGAGGTAAACATTCAATTACAATATGTTTTAATCAAAAAATGTAAAAAAAATTCAAAATAAATTCAATAATGGGATTATAAAGGCATTTAAACCGAGTAATAAGGCTTTTCTAGGCATGAGTGACTATAAATGAACTTTTCTTGACAATGGATGGCTTTCTATCCACGTTTCCCGAGGCAAACAATCAATTACAATCTGTTTTAATCAAAAAATGTAAAAACAATTCAAAATAAATTCAATAATGGGATTATAAAGGCATTTAAACCGAGTAATAAGGCTTTTCTAGGCATGACTGACTATAAATGAACTTTTGTTGACAATGGATGGCTTTCGCTCCACGTTTCCCGTGGCAAACAATCAATTACAATCTGTTTTAATCAAAAAATGTAAAAACAATTCAAAATAAATTCAATAATGGGATTATAAAGGCATTTAAACCGAGTAATAAGGCTTTTCTAGGCATGAGTGAATATAAATGAACTTTTCTTGACAATGGATGGCTTTCGCTCTACGTTTCCCGAGGCAAACAATCAATTATAATCTGTTTTAATCAAAAAATGTAAAAAAAATTCAAAATAAATTCAATAATGGGATTATAAAGTCATTTAAACTGAGTAATAAGGCTTTTCTAGGCTTGAGTGACTATAAATGAACTTTTCTTGACAATGGATGGCTTTTGCTTCATGTTTCTAGAGGTAAACAATCAATTACAAGCTGTTTTAATCAAAAAATGTAAAAAAAAAATCAAAATAAATTCAATAATGGGATTGTTAAGGCATTTAAACCGAGTAATAAAGCTTTTCTAGGCATGAGTGACTATAAATGAACTTTTCTCGACAATGGATGGCATTCGCTCCATGTTTCCCGAGGCAAACAATCAATTACAATCTGTTTTAATCAAAAAATGTAAAAACAATTCAAAATAAATTCAATAATGGGATTATAAAGGCATTTAAACCGAGTAATAAGGCTTTTCTAGGCATGAGTGACTATAAATGATCTTTTCTTGACAATGGATGGCTTTCGCTCCACGTTTCTCGAGGCAAACAATCAATTACAATTTGTTTTAATCAAAAAATGTAAAAACAATTCAAAATAAATTCAATAATGGGATTATAAAGTCATTTAAATTGAGTAATAAGGCTTTTCTAGGCTTGAGTGACTATAAATGAACTTTTCTTGACAATGGATGGCTTTTGCTCCATGTTTCTAGAGGTAAACAATCAATTACAAGCTGTTTTAATCAAAAAATGTAAAAAAAAATTCAAAATAAATTCAATAATGGGATTGTAAAGGCATTTAAACCGAGTAATAAGGCTTTTCTAGGCATGAGTGACTATAAATGAACTTTTCTCGACAATGGATGGCATTCGCTCCATGTTTCCCGAGGCAAACAATCAATTACAATCTGTTTTAATCAAAAAATATAAAAACAATTCAAAATAAATTCAATAATGGGATTATAAAGGCATTTAAACCGAGTAATAAGGCTTTTCTAGGCATGAGTGACTATAAATGAACTTTTCTTGACAATGGATGGCTTTCGCTCCACGTTTCCCGAGGCAAACAATCAGTTACAATCTATTTTAATCAAAAAATGTAAAAACAATTCAAAATAAATTCAATAATGGGATTATAAAGGCATTTAAACCGAGTAATAAGGCTTTTCTAGGCATGAGTGACTATAAATGATCTTTTCTTGACAATGGATGGCTTTCGCTCCACGTTTCTCGAGGCAAACAATCAATTACAATTTGTTTTAATCAAAAAATGTAAAAACAATTCAAAATAAATTCAATAATGGGATTATAAAGTCATTTAAATTGAGTAATAAGGCTTTTCTAGGCTTGAGTGACTATAAATGAACTTTTCTTGACAATGGATGGCTTTTGCTCCATGTTTCTAGAGGTAAACAATCAATTACAAGCTGTTTTAATCAAAAAATGTAAAAAAAAATTCAAAATAAATTCAATAATGGGATTGTAAAGGCATTTAAACCGAGTAATAAGGCTTTTCTAGGCATGAGTGACTATAAATGAACTTTTCTCGACAATGGATGGCATTCGCTCCATGTTTCCCGAGGCAAACAATCAATTACAATCTGTTTTAATCAAAAAATATAAAAACAATTCAAAATAAATTCAATAATGGGATTATAAAGGCATTTAAACCGAGTAATAAGGCTTTTCTAGGCATGAGTGACTATAAATGAACTTTTCTTGACAATGGATGGCTTTCGCTCCACGTTTCCCGAGGCAAACAATCAGTTACAATCTGTTTTAATCAAAAAATGTAAAAACAATTCAAAATAAATTCAATAATGGGATTATAAAGGCATTTAAACCGAGTAATAAGGCTTTTCTAGGCTTGAGTGACTATAAATGAACTTTTCTTGACAATGGATGGCTTTTGCTCCATGTTTCTAGAGGTAAACATTCAATTACAATATGTTTTAATCAAAAAATGTAAAAAAAATTCAAAATAAATTCAATAATGGGATTATAAAGGCATTTAAACCGAGTAATAAGGCTTTTCTAGGCATGAGTGACTATAAATGAACTTTTCTTGACAATGGATGGCTTTCGCTCCACGTTTCCCGAGGCAAACAATCAATTACAATCTGTTTTAATCAAAAAATGTAAAAACAATTCAAAATAAATTCAATAATGGGATTATAAAGGCATTTAAACCGAGTAATAAGGCTTTTCTAGGCATGATGACTATAAATGAACTTTTGTTGACAATGGATGGCTTTCGCTCCACGTTTCCCGAGGCAAACAATCAATTACAATCTGTTTTAATCAAAAAATGTAAAAACAATTCAAAATAAATTCAATAATGGGATTATAAAGGCATTTAAACCGAGTAATAAGGCTTTTCTAGGCATGAGTGACTATAAATGAACTTTTCTTGATAATGGATGGCTTTCGCTCTACGTTTCCCGAGGCAAACAATCAATTACAATCTGTTTTAATCAAAAAATGTAAAAAAAACTCAAAATAAATTCAATAATGGGATTATAAAGTCATTTAAACTGAGTAATAAGGCTTTTCTAGGCTTGAGTGACTATAAATGAACTTTTCTTGACAATGGATGGCTTTTGCTCCATGTTTCTAGAGGTAAACAATCAATTACAAGCTGTTTTAATCAAAAAATGTAAAAAAAAATCAAAATAAATTCAATAATGGGATTGTAAAGGCATTTAAACCGAGTAATAAGGCTTTTCTAGGCATGAGTGACTATAAATGAACTTTTCTCGACAATGGATGGCATTCGCTCCATGTTTCCCGAGGCAAACAATCAATTACAATCTGTTTTAATCAAAAAATATAAAAACAATTCAAAATAAATTCAATAATGGGATTATAAAGGCATTTAAACCGAGTAATAAGGCTTTTCTAGGCATGAGTGACTATAAATGAACTTTTCTTGACAATGGATGGCTTTCGCTCCACGTTTCCCGAGGCAAACAATCAGTTACAATCTGTTTTAATCAAAAAATGTAAAAACAATTCAAAATAAATTCAATAATGGGATTATAAAGGCATTTAAACCGAGTAATAAGGCTTTTCTAGGCTTGAGTGACTATAAATGAACTTTTCTTGACAATGGATGGCTTTTGCTCCATGTTTCTAGAGGTAAACATTCAATTACAATATGTTTTAATCAAAAAATGTAAAAAAAATTCAAAATAAATTCAATAATGGGATTATAAAGGCATTTAAACCGAGTAATAAGGCTTTTCTAGGCATGAGTGACTATAAATGAACTTTTCTTGACAATGGATGGCTTTCGCTCCACGTTTCCCGAGGCAAACAATCAATTACAATCTGTTTTAATCAAAAAATGTAAAAACTATTCAAAATAAATTCAATAATGGGATTATAAAGGCATTTAAACCGAGTAATAAGGCTTTTCTAGGCATGATGACTATAAATGAACTTTTGTTGACAATGGATGGCTTTCGCTCCACGTTTCCCGAGGCAAACAATCAATTACAATCTGTTTTAATCAAAAAATGTAAAAACAATTCAAAATAAATTCAATAATGGGATTATAAAGGCATTTAAACCGAGTAATAAGGCTTTTCTAGGCATGAGTGACTATAAATGAACTTTTCTTGATAATGGATGGCTTTCGCTCTACGTTTCCCGAGGCAAACAATCAATTACAATCTGTTTTAATCAAAAAATGTAAAAAAAACTCAAAATAAATTCAATAATGGGATTATAAAGTCATTTAAACTGAGTAATAAGGCTTTTCTAGGCTTGAGTGACTATAAATGAACTTTTCTTGACAATGGATGGCTTTTGCTCCATGTTTCTAGAGGTAAACAATCAATTACAAGCTGTTTTAATCAAAAAATGTAAAAAAAAATCAAAATAAATTCAATAATGGGATTGTAAAGGCATTTAAACCGAGTAATAAGGCTTTTCTAGGCATGAGTGACTATAAATGAACTTTTCTCGACAATGGATGGCATTCGCTCCATGTTTCCCGAGGCAAACAATCAATTACAATCTGTTTTAATCAAAAAATGTAAAAACAATTCAAAATAAATTCAATAATAGGATTATAAAGGCATTTAAACCGAGTAATAAGGCTTTTCTAGGCATGAGTGACTATAAATGAACTTTTGTTGACAATGGATGGCTTTCGCTCCACGTTTCCCGAGGCAAACAATCAGTTACAATCTGTTTTAATCAAAAAATGTAAAAACAATTCAAAATAAATTCAATAATGGGATTATAAAGGCATTTAAACCGAGTAATAAGGCTTTTCTAGGCTTGAGTGACTATAAATGAACTTTTCTTGACAATGGATGGCTTTTGCTCCATGTTTCTAGAGGTAAACATTCAATTACAATATGTTTTAATCAAAAAATGTAAAAAAAATTCAAAATAAATTCAATAATGGGATTATAAAGGCATTTAAACCGAGTAATAAGGCTTTTCTAGGCATGAGTGACTATAAATGAACTTTTCTTGACAATGGATGGCTTTCGCTCCACGTTTCCCGAGGCAAACAATCAATTACAATCTGTTTTAATCAAAAAATGTAAAAACAATTCAAAATAAATTCAATAATGGGATTATAAAGGCATTTAAACCGAGTAATAAGGCTTTTCTAGGCATGAGTGACTATAAATGAACTTTTGTTGACAATGGATGGCTTTCGCTCCACGTTTCCCGAGGCAAACAATCAATTACAATCTGTTTTAATCAAAAAATGTAAAAACAATTCAAAATAAATTCAATAATGGGATTATAAAGGCATTTAAACCGAGTAATAAGGCTTTTCTAGGCATGAGTGAATATAAATGAACTTTTCTTGACAATGGATGGCTTTCGCTCTACGTTTCCCGAGGCAAACAATCAATTACAATCTGTTTTAATCAAAAAATGTAAAAAAAATTCAAAATAAATTCAATAATGGGATTATAAAGTCATTTAAACTGAGTAATAAGGCTTTTCTAGGCTTGAGTTACTATAAATGAACTTTTCTTGACAATGGATGGCTTTTGCTTCATGTTTCTAGAGGTAAACAATCAATTACAAGCTGTTTTAATCAAAAAATGTAAAAAAAAAATCAAAATAAATTCAATAATGGGATTGTTAAGGCATTTAAACCGAGTAATAAGGCTTTTCTAGGCATGAGTGACTATAAATGAACTTTTCTCGACAATGGATGGCATTCGCTCCATGTTTCCCGAGGCAAACAATCAATTACAATCTGTTTTAATCAAAAAATGTAAAAACAATTCAAAATAAATTCAATAATGGGATTATAAAGGCATTTAAACCGAGTAATAAGGCTTTTCTAGGCATGAGTGACTATAAATGATCTTTTCTTGACAATGGATGGCTTTCGCTCCACGTTTCCCGAGGCAAACAATCAATTACAATTTGTTTTAATCAAAAAATGTAAAAACAATTCAAAATAAATTCAATAATGGGATTATAAAGTCATTTAAACTGAGTAATAAGGCTTTTCTAGGCTTGAGTGACTATAAATGAACTTTTCTTGACAATGGATGGCTTTTGCTCCATGTTTCTAGAGGTAAACAATCAATTACACGCTGTTTTAATCAAAAAATGTAAAAAAAATTTCAAAATAAATTCAATAATGGGATTGTAAAGGCATTTAAACCGAGTAATAAGGCTTTTCTAGGCATGAGTGACTATAAATGAACTTTTCTCGACAATGGATGGCATTCGCTCCATGTTTCCCGAGGCAAACAATCAATTACAATCTGTTTTAATCAAAAAATATAAAAACAATTCAAAATAAATTCAATAATGGGATTATAAAGGCATTTAAACCGAGTAATAAGGCTTTTCTAGGCATGAGTGACTATAAATGAACTTTTCTTGACAATGGATGGCTTTCGCTCCACGTTTCCCGAGGCAAACAATCAGTTACAATCTGTTTTAATCAAAAAATGTAAAAACAATTCAAAATAAATTCAATAATGGGATTATAAAGGCATTTAAACCGAGTAATAAGGCTTTTCTAGGCTTGAGTGACTATAAATGAACTTTTCTTGACAATGGATGGCTTTTGCTCCATGTTTCTAGAGGTAAACATTCAATTACAATATGTTTTAATCAAAAAATGTAAAAAAAATTCAAAATAAATTCAATAATGGGATTATAAAGGCATTTAAACCGAGTAATAAGGCTTTTCTAGGCATGAGTGACTATAAATGAACTTTTCTTGACAATGGATGGCTTTCGCTCCACGTTTCCCGAGGCAAACAATCAATTACAATCTGTTTTAATCAAAAAATGTAAAAACAATTCAAAATAAATTCAATAATGGGATTATAAAGGCATTTAAACCGAGTAATAAGGCTTTTCTAGGCATGATGACTATAAATGAACTTTTGTTGACAATGGATGGCTTTCGCTCCACGTTTCCCGAGGCAAACAATCAATTACAATCTGTTTTAATCAAAAAATGCAAAAACAATTCAAAATAAATTCAATAATGGGATTATAAAGGCATTTAAACCGAGTAATAAGGCTTTTCTAGGCATGAGTGACTATAAATGAACTTTTCTTGATAATGGATGGCTTTCGCTCTACGTTTCCCGAGGCAAACAATCAATTACAATCTGTTTTAATCAAAAAATGTAAAAAAAACTCAAAATAAATTCAATAATGGGATTATAAAGTCATTTAAACTGAGTAATAAGGCTTTTCTAGGCTTGAGTGACTATAAATGAACTTTTCTTGACAATGGATGGCTTTTGCTCCATGTTTCTAGAGGTAAACAATCAATTACAAGCTGTTTTAATCAAAAAATGTAAAAAAAAATCAAAATAAATTCAATAATGGGATTGTAAAGGCATTTAAACCGAGTAATAAGGGTTTTCTAGGCATGAGTGACTATAAATGAACTTTTCTCGACAATGGATGGCATTCGCTCCATGTTTCCCGAGGCAAACAATCAATTACAATCTGTTTTAATCAAAAAATGTAAAAACAATTCAAAATAAATTCAATAATAGGATTATAAAGGCATTTAAACCGAGTAATAAGGCTTTTCTAGGCATGAGTGACTATAAATGAACTTTTGTTGACAATGGATGGCTTTCGCTCCACGTTTCCCGAGGCAAACAATCAGTTACAATCTGTTTTAATCAAAAAATGTAAAAACAATTCAAAATAAATTCAATAATGGGATTATAAAGGCATTTAAACCGAGTAATAAGGCTTTTCTAGGCTTGAGTGACTATAAATGAACTTTTCTTGACAATGGATGGCTTTTGCTCCATGTTTCTAGAGGTAAACATTCAATTACAATATGTTTTAATCAAAAAATGTAAAAAAAATTCAAAATAAATTCAATAATGGGATTATAAAGGCATTTAAACCGAGTAATAAGGCTTTTCTAGGCATGAGTGACTATAAATGAACTTTTCTTGACAATGGATGGCTTTCGCTCCACGTTTCCCGAGGCAAACAATCAATTACAATCTGTTTTAATCAAAAAATGTAAAAACAATTCAAAATAAATTCAATAATGGGATTATAAAGGCATTTAAACCGAGTAATAAGGCTTTTCTAGGCATGAGTGACTATAAATGAACTTTTGTTGACAATGGATGGCTTTCGCTCCACGTTTCCCGAGGCAAACAATCAATTACAATCTGTTTTAATCAAAAAATGTAAAAACAATTCAAAATAAATTCAATAATGGGATTATAAAGGCATTTAAACCGAGTAATAAGGCTTTTCTAGGCTTGAGTGACTATAAATGAACTTTTCTTGACAATGGATGGCTTTTGCTTCATGTTTCTAGAGGTAAACAATCAATTACAAGCTGTTTTAATCAAAAAATGTAAAAAAAAATCAAAATAAATTCAATAATGGGATTGTAAAGGCATTTAAACCGAGTAATAAGGCTTTTCTAGGCATGAGTGACTATAAATGAACTTTTCTCGACAATGGATGGCATTCGCTCCATGTTTCCCGAGGCAAACAATCAATTACAATCTGTTTTAATCAAAAAATGTAAAAACAATTCAAAATAAATTCAATAATGGGATTATAAAGGCATTTAAACCGAGTAATAAGGCTTTTCTAGGCATGAGTGACTATAAATGATCTTTTCTTGACAATGGATGGCTTTCGCTCCACGTTTCCCGAGGCAAACTATCAATTACAATCTGTTTTAATCAAAAAATGTAAAAACAATTCAAAATAAATTCAATAATGGGATTATAAAGTCATTTAAACTGAGTAATAAGGCTTTTCTAGGCTTGAGTGACTATAAATGAACTTTTCTTGACAATGGATGGCTTTTGCTCCATGTTTCTAGAGGTAAACAATCAATTACAAGCTGTTTTAATCAAAAAATGTAAAAAAAAATTCAAAATAAATTCAATAATGGGATTGTAAAGGCATTTAAACCGAGTAATAAGGCTTTTCTAGGCATGAGTGACTATAAATGAACTTTTCTCGACAATGGATGGCATTCGCTCCATGTTTCCCGAGGCAAACAATCAATTACAATCTGTTTTAATCAAAAAATATAAAAACAATTCAAAATAAATTCAATAATGGGATTATAAAGGCATTTAAACCGAGTAATAAGGCTTTTCTAGGCATGAGTGACTATAAATGAACTTTTGTTGACAATGGATGGCTTTCGCTCCACGTTTCCCGAGGCAAACAATCAGTTACAATCTGTTTTAATCAAAAAATGTAAAAACAATTCAAAATAAATTCAATAATGGGATTATAAAGGCATTTAAACCGAGTAATAAGGCTTTTCTAGGCTTGAGTGACTATAAATGAACTTTGCTTGACAATGGATGGCTTTTGCTCCATGTTTCTAGAGGTAAACATTCAATTACAATATGTTTTAATCAAAAAATGTAAAAAAAATTCAAAATAAATTCAATAATGGGATTATAAAGGCATTTAAACCGAGTAATAAGGCTTTTCTAGGCATGAGTGACTATAAATGAACTTTTCTTGACAATGGATGGCTTTCGCTCCACGTTTCCCGAGGCAAACAATCAATTACAATCTGTTTTAATCAAAAAATGTAAAAACAATTCAAAATAAATTCAATAATGGGATTATAAAGGCATTTAAACCGAGTAATAAGGCTTTTCTAGGCATGAGTGACTATAAATGAACTTTTGTTGACAATGGATGGCTTTCGCTCCACGTTTCCCGAGGCAAACAATCAATTACAATCTGTTTTAATCAAAAAATGTAAAAACAATTCAAAATAAATTCAATAATGGGATTATAAAGGCATTTAAACCGAGTAATAAGGCTTTTCTAGGCATGAGTGAATATAAATGAACTTTTCTTGACAATGGATGGCTTTCGCTCTACGTTTCCCGAGGCAAACAATCAATTACAATCTGTTTTAATCAAAAAATGTAAAAAAAATTCAAAATAAATTCAATAATGGGATTATAAAGTCATTTAAACTGAGTAATAAGGCTTTTCTAGGCTTGAGTGACTATAAATAAACTTTTCTTGACAATGGATGGCTTTTGCTTCATGTTTCTAGAGGTAAACAATCAATTACAAGCTGTTTTAATCAAAAAATGTAAAAAAAAAATCAAAATATATTCAATAATGGGATTGTTAAGGCATTTAAACCGAGTAATAAGGCTTTTCTAGGCATGAGTGACTATAAATGAACTTTTCTCGACAATGGATGGCAGTCGCTCCATGTTTCCCGAGGCAAACAATCAATTACAATCTGTTTTAATCGAAAAATGTAAAAACAATTCAAAATAAATTCAATAATGGGATTATAAAGGTATTTAAACCGAGTAATAAGGCTTTTCTAGGCATGAGTGACTATAAATGATCTTTTCTTGACAATGGATGGCTTTCGCTCCACGTTTCCCGAGGCAAACAATCAATTACAATCTGTTTTAATCAAAAAATGTAAAAACAATTCAAAATAAATTCAATAATGGGATTATAAAGTCATTTAAACTGAGTAATAAGGCTTTTCTAGGCTTGAGTGACTATAAATGAACTTTTCTTGACAATGGATGGCTTTTGCTCCATGTTTCTAGAGGTAAACAATCAATTACAAGCTGTTTTAATCAAAAAATGTAAAAAAAAATTCAAAATAAATTCAATAATGGGATTGTAAAGGCATTTAAACCGAGTAATAAGGCTTTTCTAGGCATGAGTGACTATAAATGAACTTTTCTCGACAATGGATGGCTTTCGCTCCACGTTTCCCGAGGTAAACATTCAATTACAATATGTTTTAATCAAAAAATTTAAAAAAAATTCAAAATAAATTCAATAATGGGATTATAAAGGCATTTAAACCGAGTAATAAGGCTTTTCTAGGCATGGGTGACTATAAATGAACTTTTCTTGACAATGGATGGCTTTCGCTCCACGTTTCTCGAGGCAAACAATCAATTACAATCTGTTTTAATCAAAAAATGTAAAAACAATTCAAAATAAATTCAATAATGGGATTATAAAGGCATTTAAACCGAGTAATAAGGCTTTTCTAGGCATGAGTGACTATAAATGAACTTTTCTGGACAATGGATGGCTTTCGCTCCACGTTTCCCGAGGCAAACAATCAATTACAATATGTTTTAATCAAAAAATGTAAAAACAATTCAAAATAAATTCAATAATGGGATTATAAAGGCATTTAAACCGAGTAATAAGGCTTTTCTAGGCATGAGTGACTATAAATGAACTTTTCTTGACAATGGATGGCTTTCGCTCCACGTTTCTCGAGGCAAACAATCAATTACAATCTGTTTTAATCAAAAAATGTAAAAACAATTCAAAATAAATTCAATAATGGGATTATAAAGGCATTTAAACCGAGTAATAAGGCTTTTCTAGGCATGAGTGACTATAAATGAACTTTTCTCGACAATGGATGGCTTTCGCTCCACGTTTCCCGAGGCAAACAATCAATTACAATCTGTTTTAATCAAAAAATGTAAAAACAATTCAAAATAAATTCAATAATGGGATTGTAAAGGCATTTAAACCGAGTAATAAGGCTTTTCTAGGCATGAGTGACTATAAATGAACTTTTCTCGACAATGGATGGCATTCGCTCCATGTTTCCCGAGGCAAACAATCAATTACAATCTGTTTTAATCAAAAAATATAAAAACAATTCAAAATAAATTCAATAATGGGATTATAAAGGCATTTAAACCGAGTAATAAGGCTTTTCTAGGCATGAGTGACTATAAATGAACTTTTCTTGACAATGGATGGCTTTCGCTCCACGTTTCCCGAGGCAAACAATCAGTTACAATCTGTTTTAATCAAAAAATGTAACAACAATTCAAAATAAATTCAATAATGGGATTATAAAGGCATTTAAACTGAGTAATAAGGCTTTTCTAGGCATGAGTGACTATAAATGAACTTTTCTTGACAATGGATGGCTTTCGCTCCACATTTCCCGAGGCAAACAATCAATTACAATCTGTTTTAATCAAAAAATGTAAAAAAAATTCAAAATAAATTCAATAATGGGATTATAAAGGCATTTAAACCGAGTAATAAGGCTTTTCTAGGCATGAGTGACTATAAATGAACTTTTCTTGACAATGGATGGCTTTCGCTCCACGTTTCCCGAGGCAAACAATCAGTTACAATCTGTTTTAATCAAAAAATGTAAAAACAATTCAAAATAAAATCAATAATGGGATTATAAAGGCATTTAAACCGAGTAATAAGGCTTTTCTAGGCTTGAGTGACTATAAATGAACTTTTCTTGACAATGGATGGCTTTTGCTCAATGTTTCTAGAGGTAAACATTCAATTACAATTTGTTTTAATCAAAAAATGTAAAAAAAATTCAAAATAAATTCAATAATGGGATTATAAAGGCATTTAAACCGAGTAATAAGGCTTTTCTAGGCATGAGTGACTATAAATGAACTTTTCTTGACAATGGATGGCTTTCGCTCCACGTTTCCCGAGGCAAACAATCAATTACAATCTGTTTTAATCAAAAAATGTAAAAACAATTCAAAATAAATTCAATAATGGGATTATAAAGGCATTTAAACCGAGTAATAAGGCTTTTCTAGGCATGAGTGACTATAAATGAACTTTTGTTGACAATGGATGGCTTTCGCTCCACGTTTCCCGAGGCAAACAATCAATTACAATATGTTTTAATCAAAAAATGTAAAAACAATTCAAAATAAATTCAATAATGGGATTATAAAGGCATTTAAACCGAGTAATAAGGCTTTTCTAGGAATGAGTGACTATAAATGAACTTTTCTTGACAATGGATGGCTTTCGCTCTACGTTTCCCGAGGCAAACAATCAATTACAATCTGTTTTAATCAAAAAATGTAAAAAAAATTCAAAATAAATTCAATAATGGGATTATAAAGTCATTTAAACTGAGTAATAAGGCTTTTCTAGGCTTGAGTGACTATAAATGAACTTTTCTTGACAATGGATGGCTTTTGCTCCATCTTTCTAGAGGTAAACAATCAATTACAAGCTGTTTTAATCAAAAAATGTAAAAAAAAAATCAAAATAAATTCAATAATGGGATTGTAAAGGCATTTAAACCGAGTAATAAGGCTTTTCTAGGCATGAGTGACTATAAATGAACTTTTCTCGACACTGGATGGCATTCGCTCCATGTTTCCCGAGGCAAACAATCAATTACAATCTGTTTTAATCAAAAAATATAAAAATAATTCAAAATAAATTCAATAATGGGATTATAAAGGCATTTAAACCGAGTAATAAGGCTTTTCTAGGCTTGAGTGACTATAAATGAACTTTTCTTGACAATGGATGGCTTTTGCTCCATGTTTCTAGAGGTAAACATTCAATTACAAAATGTTTTAATCAAAAAATGTAAAAACAATTCAAAATAAATTCAATAATGGGATTATAAAGGCATTTAAACCGAGTAATAAGGCTTTTCTAGGCATGAGTGACTATAAATGAACTTTTCTTGACAATGGATGGCTTTCGCTCCACGTTTCCCGAGGCAAACAATCAATTACAATCTGTTTTAATCAAAAAATGTAAAAACAATTCAAAATAAATTCAATAATGGGATTATAAAGGCATTTAAACCGAGTAATAAGGCTTTTCTAGGCATGAGTGACTATAAATGAACTTTTGTTGACAATGGATGGCTTTCGCTCCACGTTTCCCGAGGCAAACAATCAATTACAATCTGTTTTAATCAAAAAATGTAAAAACAATTCAAAATAAATTCAATAATGGGATTATAAAGGCATTTAAACCGAGTAATAAGGCTTTTCGAGGCATGAGTGAATATAAATGAACTTTTCTTGACAATGGATGGCTTTCGCTCTACGTTTCCCGAGGCAAACAATCAATTACAATCTGTTTTAATCAAAAAATGTAAAAAAAATTCAAAATAAATTCAATAATGGGATTATAAAGTCATTTAAACTGAGTAATAAGGCTTTTCTAGGCTTGAGTGACTATAAATAAACTTTTCTTGACAATGGATGGCTTTTGCTTCATGTTTCTAGAGGTAAACAATCAATTACAAGCTGTTTTAATCAAAAAATGTAAAAAAAAAATCAAAATATATTCAATAATGGGATTGTTAAGGCATTTAAACCGAGTAATAAGGCTTTTCTAGGCATGAGTGACTATAAATGAACTTTTCTCGACAATGGATGGCATTCGCTCCATGTTTCCCGAGGCAAACAATCAATTACAATCTGTTTTAATCGAAAAATGTAAAAACAATTCAAAATAAATTCAATAATGGGATTATAAAGGTATTTAAACCGAGTAATAAGGCTTTTCTAGGCATGAGTGACTATAAATGATCTTTTCTTGACAATGGATGGCTTTCGCTCCACGTTTCCCGAGGCAAACAATCAATTACAATCTGTTTTAATCAAAAAATGTAAAAACAATTCAAAATAAATTCAATAATGGGATTATAAAGTCATTTAAACTGAGTAATAAGGCTTTTCTAGGCTTGAGTGACTATAAATGAACTTTTCTTGACAATGGATGGCTTTTGCTCCATGTTTCTAGAGGTAAACAATCAATTACAAGCTGTTTTAATCAAAAAATGTAAAAAAAAATTCAAAATAAATTCAATAATGGGATTGTAAAGGCATTTAAACCGAGTAATAAGGCTTTTCTAGGCATGAGTGACTATAAATGAACTTTTCTCGACAATGGATGGCTTTCGCTCCACGTTTCCCGAGGTAAACATTCAATTACAATATGTTTTAATCAAAAAATTTAAAAAAAATTCAAAATAAATTCAATAATGGGATTATAAAGGCATTTAAACCGAGTAATAAGGCTTTTCTAGGCATGGGTGACTATAAATGAACTTTTCTTGACAATGGATGGCTTTCGCTCCACGTTTCTCGAGGCAAACAATCAATTACAATCTGTTTTAATCAAAAAATGTAAAAACAATTCAAAATAAATTCAATAATGGGATTATAAAGGCATTTAAACCGAGTAATAAGGCTTTTCTAGGCATGAGTGACTATAAATGAACTTTTCTTGACAATGGATGGCTTTCGCTCCACGTTTCCCGAGGCAAACAATCAATTACAATCTGTTTTAATCAAAAAATGTAAAAACAATTCAAAATAAACTCAATAATGGGATTATAAAGGCATTTAAACCGAGTAATAAGGCTTTTCTAGGCATGAGTGACTATAAATGAACTTTTCTTGACAATGGATGGCTTTCGCTCCACGTTTCTCGAGGCAAACAATCAATTACAATCTGTTTTAATCAAAAAATGTAAAAACAATTCAAAATAAATTCAATAATGGGATTATAAAGGCATTTAAACCGAGTAATAAGGCTTTTCTAGGCATGAGTGACTATAAATGAACTTTTCTCGACAATGGATGGCTTTCGCTCCACGTTTCCCGAGGCAAACAATCAATTACAATCTGTTTTAATCAAAAAATGTAAAAACAATTCAAAATAAATTCAATAATGGGATTATAAAGGCATTTAAACCGAGTAATAAGGCTTTTCTAGGCATGAGTGACTATAAATGAACTTTTCTTGACAATGGATGGCTTTCGCTCCACGTTTCTCGAGGCAAACAATCAATTACAATCTGTTTTAATCAAAAAATGTACAACAATTCAAAATAAATTCAATAATGGGATTATAAAGGCATTTAAACCGAGTAATAAGGCTTTTCTAGGCATGAGTCACTATAAATGAACTTTTCTTGACAATGGATGGCTTTCGCTCCACGTTTCCCGAGGCAAACAATCAGTTACAATCTGTTTTAATCAAAAAATGGGAAAAAAATTCAAAATAAATTCAATAATGGTATTATAAAGGCATTTAAACCAAGTAATAAGGCTTTTCTAGGCTTGAGTGACTATAAATGAACTTTTCTTGACAATGGATGGCTTTCGCTCCAAGTTTCCCGAGGTAAACAATCAATTACAATCTGTTTTAATCAAAAAATGTAAAAAAAATTCAAAATAAACTCAATAATGGGATTATAAAGGCATTTAAACCGAGTAATAAGGCTTTTCTAGGCATGAGTGACTATAAATGAACTTTTGATGACAATGGATGGCTTTCGCTCCACGTTTCTCGAGGCAAACAATCAATTGCAATCTGTTTTAATCAAAAAATGTAAAAGACATTCAAAATAAATTCAATAATGGGATTATAAAGGCATTTAAACCGAGTAATAAGGCTTTTCTAGGCATGAGTGACTATAAATGAACTTTTCTTGACAATGGATGGCTTTCGCTCCACGTTTCCCGATGCAAACAATCAGTTACAATCTGTTTTAATCAAAAAATGTAAAAACAATTCAAAATAAATTCAATAATGGGATTATAAAGGCATTTAAACCGAGTAATAAGGCTTTTCTAGGCTTGAGTGACTATAAATGAACTTTTCTTGACAATGGATGGCTTTCGCTCCACGTTTCCCGAGGCAAACAATCAATTACAATCTGTTTTAATCAAAAAATGTAAAAAAAATTCAAAATAAATTCAATAATGGGATTATAAAGGCATTTAAACCGAGTAATAAGGCTTTTCTAGGCATGAGTGACTATAAATGAACTTTTCTTGACAATGGATGGCTTTCGCTCCACGTTTCCCGAGGCAAACAATCAATTACAATCTGTTTTAATCAAAAAATGTAAAAACAATTCAAAATAAATTCAATAATGGGATTATAAAGGCATTTAAACAGAGTAATAAGGCTTTTCTAGGCTTGATTGACTATAAATGAACTTTTCTTGAGAATGGATGGCTTTTGCTCCATGTTTCTAGAGGTAAACAATCTATTACAATATGTTTTAATCAAAAAATGTAAAAAAAATTCAAAATAAATTCAATAATGGGATTATAAAGGCATTTAAACCGAGTAATAAGGCTTTTCTAGGCTTGATTGACTATAAATGAACTTTTCTTGACAATGGATGGCTTTTGCTCCATGTTTCTAGAGGTAAACAATCTATTACAATATGTTTTAATCAAAAAATGTAAGAAAAATTCAAAATAAATTCAATAATGGGATTATAAAGGCATTTAAACCGAGTAATAAGGCTTTTCTAGGCATGAGTGACTATAAATGAACTTTTCTTGACAATGGATGGCTTTCGCTCCACGTTTCCCGAGGCAAACAATCAATTACAATCTGTTTTAATCAAAAAATGTAAAAACAATTCAAAATAAATTCAATAATGGGATTATAAAGGCATTTAAACCGAGTAATAAGGCTTTTCTAGGCATGAGTGACTATAAATGAACTTTTCTTGACAATGGATGGCTTTCGCTCCACGTTTCCCGAGGCAAACAATCAGTTACAATCTGTTTTAATCAAAAAATGTAAAAGCAATTCAAAATAAATTCAATAATGGGATTATAAAGGCATTTAAACCGAGTAATAAGGCTTTTCTAGGCATGAGTGACTATAAATGAACTTTTCTTGACAATGGATGGCTTTTGCTCCATGTTTCTAGAGGTAAACATTCAATTACAATATGTTTTAATCAAAAAATGTAAAAAAAATTCAAAATAAATTCAATAATGGGATTATAAAGGCATTTAAACCGAGTAATAAGGCTTTTCTAGGAATGAGTGACTATAAATGAACTTTTCTTGACAATGGATGGCTTTCGCTCCACGTTTCCCGAGGCAAACAATCAATTACAATCTGTTTTAATCAAAAAATGTAAAAACAATTCAAAATAAATTCAATAATGGGATTATAAAGGCATTTAAACCGAGTAATAAGGCTTTTCTAGGAATGAGTGACTATAAATGAACTTTTGTTGACAATGGATGGCTTTCGCTCCACGTTTCCCGAGGCAAACAATCAATTACAATCTGTTTTAATCAAAAAATGTAAAAACAATTCAAAATAAATTCAATAATGGGATTATAAAGGCATTTAAACTGAGTAATAAGGCTTTTCTAGGCATGAGTGACTATAAATGAACTTTTCTTGACAATGGATGGCTTTCGCTCTACGTTTCCCGAGGCAAACAATCAATTACAATCTGTTTTAATCAAAAAATGTAAAAAAAATTCAAAATAAATTCAATAATGGGATTATAAAGTCATTTAAACTGAGTAATAAGGCTTTTCTAGGCTTGAGTGACTATAAATGAACTTTTCCTGACAATGGATGGCTTTTGCTCCATGTTTCTAGAGGTAAACAATCAATTACAAGCTGTTTTAATCAAAAAATGTAAAAAAAAAAATCAAAATAAATTCAATAATGGGATTGTAAAGGCATTTAAACCGAGTAATAAGGCTTTTCTAGGCATGAGTGACTATAAATGAACTTTTCTCGACAATGGATGGCATTCGCTCTATGTTTCCCGAGGCAAACAATCAATTACAATCTGTTTTAATCAAAAAATGTAAAAACATTTCAAAATAAATTCAATAATGGGATTATAAAGGCATTTAAACCGAGTAATAAGGCTTTTCTAGGCATGAGTGACTATAAATGAACTTTTCTTGACAATGGATGGCTTTTGCTCCATGTTTCTAGAGGTAAACATTCAATTACAATATGTTTTAATCAAAAAATGTAAAAAAAATTCAAAATAAATTCAATAATGGGATTATAAAGGCATTTAAACCGAGTAATAAGGCTTTTCTAGGCATGAGTGACTATAAATGAACTTTTCTTGACAATGGATGGCTTTCGCTCCACGTTTCCCGAGGCAAAAAATCAATTACAATCTGTTTTAATCAATAAATGTAAAAACAATTCAAAATAAATTCAATAATGGGATTATAAAGGCATTTAAACCGAGTAATAAGGCTTTTCTAGGCATGAGTGACTATAAATGAACTTTTGTTGACAATGGATGGCTTTCGCTCCACGTTTCCCGAGGCAAACAAACAATTACAATCTGTTTTAATCAAAAAATGTAAAAACAATTCAAAATAAATTCAATAATGGGATTATAAAGGCATTTAAACTGAGTAATAAGGCTTTTCTAGGCATGAGTGACTATAAATGAACTTTTCTTGACAATGGATGGCTTTCGCTCTACGTTTCCCGAGGCAAACAATCAATTACAATCTGTTTTAATCAAAAAATGTAAAAACAATTCAAAATAAATTCAATAATGGGATTATAAAGGCAGTTAAACCGAGTAATAAGGCTTTTCTAGGCATGAGTGACTATAAATGAACTTTTCTTGACAATGGATGGCTTTCGCTCCACGTTTCCCGAGGCAAACAATCAATTACATTCTGTTTTAATCAAAAAATGTAAAAAAAATTCAAAATAAATTCAATAATGGGATTATAAAGGCATTTAAACCGAGTAATAAGGCTTTTCTAGGCATGAGTGACTATAAATGAACTTTTCTTGACAATGGATGGCTTTCGCTCCACGTTTCCTGAGGCAAACAATCAGTTACAATCTGTTTTAATCAAAAAATGTAAAAACAATTCAAAATAAATTCAATAATTGGATTATAAAGGCATTTAAACCGAGTAATAAGGCTTTTCTAGGAATGAGTGACTATAAATGAACTTTTCTTGACAATGGATGGCTTTCGCTCCACGTTTCCCGAGGCAAACAATCAATTACAATCTGTTTTAATCAAAAAATGTAAAAACAATTCAAAATAAATTCAATAATGGGATTATAAAGGCATTTAAACCGAGTAATAAGGCTTTTCTAGGAATGAGTGACTATAAATGAACTTTTCTTGACAATGGATGGCTTTCGCTCCACGTTTCCCGAGGCAAACAATCAATTACAATCTGTTTTAATCAAAAAATGTAAAAACAATTCAAAATAAATTCAATAATGGGATTATAAAGGCATTTAAACCGAGTAATAAGGCTTTTCTAGGAATGAGTGACTATAAATGAACTTTTCTTGACAATGGATGGCCTTCGCTCCACGTTTCCCGAGGCAAACAATCAATTACAATCTGTTTTAATCAAAAAATGTAAAAACAATTCAAAATAAATTCAATAATGGGATTATAAAGGCATTTAAACTGAGTAATAAGGCTTTTCTAGGCATGAGTGACTATAAATGAACTTTTCTTGACAATGGATGGCTTTCGCTCTACGTTTCCCGAGGCAAACAATCAATTACAATCTGTTTTAATCAAAAAATGTAAAAAAAATTCAAAATAAATTCAATAATGGGATTATAAAGTCATTTAAACTGAGTAATAAGGCTTTTCTAGGCTTGAGTGACTATAAATGAACTTTTCCTGACAATGGATGGCTTTTGCTCCATGTTTCTAGAGGTAAACAATCAATTACAAGCTGTTTTAATCAAAAAATGTAAAAAAAAAAATCAAAATAAATTCAATAATGGGATTGTAAAGGCATTTAAACCGAGTAATAAGGCTTTTCTAGGCATGAGTGACTATAAATGAACTTTTCTCGACAATGGATGGCATTCGCTCTATGTTTCCCGAGGCAAACAATCAATTACAATCTGTTTTAATCAAAAAATGTAAAAACATTTCAAAATAAATTCAATAATGGGATTATAAAGGCATTTAAACCGAGTAATAAGGCTTTTCTAGGCATGAGTGACTATAAATGAACTTTTCTTGACAATGGATGGCTTTTGCTCCATGTTTCTAGAGGTAAACATTCAATTACAATATGTTTTAATCAAAAAATGTAAAAAAAATTCAAAATAAATTCAATAATGGGATTATAAAGGCATTTAAACCGAGTAATAAGGCTTTTCTAGGCATGAGTGACTATAAATGAACTTTTCTTGACAATGGATGGCTTTCGCTCCACGTTTCCCGAGGCAAAAAATCAATTACAATCTGTTTTAATCAATAAATGTAAAAACAATTCAAAATAAATTCAATAATGGGATTATAAAGGCATTTAAACCGAGTAATAAGGCTTTTCTAGGCATGAGTGACTATAAATGAACTTTTGTTGACAATGGATGGCTTTCGCTCCACGTTTCCCGAGGCAAACAAACAATTACAATCTGTTTTAATCAAAAAATGTAAAAACAATTCAAAATAAATTCAATAATGGGATTATAAAGGCATTTAAACTGAGTAATAAGGCTTTTCTAGGCATGAGTGACTATAAATGAACTTTTCTTGACAATGGATGGCTTTCGCTCTACGTTTCCCGAGGCAAACAATCAATTACAATCTGTTTTAATCAAAAAATGTAAAAACAATTCAAAATAAATTCAATAATGGGATTATAAAGGCAGTTAAACCGAGTAATAAGGCTTTTCTAGGCATGAGTGACTATAAATGAACTTTTCTTGACAATGGATGGCTTTCGCTCCACGTTTCCCGAGGCAAACAATCAATTACATTCTGTTTTAATCAAAAAATGTAAAAAAAATTCAAAATAAATTCAATAATGGGATTATAAAGGCATTTAAACCGAGTAATAAGGCTTTTCTAGGCATGAGTGACTATAAATGAACTTTTCTTGACAATGGATGGCTTTCGCTCCACGTTTCCTGAGGCAAACAATCAGTTACAATCTGTTTTAATCAAAAAATGTAAAAACAATTCAAAATAAATTCAATAATTGGATTATAAAGGCATTTAAACCGAGTAATAAGGCTTTTCTAGGAATGAGTGACTATAAATGAACTTTTCTTGACAATGGATGGCTTTCGCTCCACGTTTCCCGAGGCAAACAATCAATTACAATCTGTTTTAATCAAAAAATGTAAAAACAATTCAAAATAAATTCAATAATGGGATTATAAAGGCATTTAAACCGAGTAATAAGGCTTTTCTAGGCATGAGTGACTATAAATGAACTTTTGTTGACAATGGATGGCTTTCGCTCCACGTTTCCCGAGGCAAACAATCAATTACAATCTGTTTTAATCAAAAAATGTAAAAACAATTCAAAATAAATTCAATAATGGGATTATAAAGGCATTTAAACTGAGTAATAAGGCTTTTCTAGGCATGAGTGACTATAAATGAACTTTTCTTGACAATGGATGGCTTTCGCTCTACGTTTCCCGAGGCAAACAATCAATTACAATCTGTTTTAATCAAAAAATGTAAAAAAAATTCAAAATAAATTCAATAATGGGATTATAAAGTCATTTAAACTGAGTAATAAGGCTTTTCTAGGCTTGAGTGACTATAAATGAACTTTTCCTGACAATGGATGGCTTTTGCTCCATGTTTCTAGAGGTAAACAATCAATTACAAGCTGTTTTAATCAAAAAATGTAAAAAAAAAAATCAAAATAAATTCAATAATGGGATTGTAAAGGCATTTAAACCGAGTAATAAGGCTTTTCTAGGCATGAGTGACTATAAATGAACTTTTCTCGACAATGGATGGCATTCGCTCCATGTTTCCCGAGGCAAACAATCAATTACAATCTGTTTTAATCAAAAAATGTAAAAACAATTCAAAATAAATTCAATAATGGGATTATAAAGGCATTTAAACCGAGTAATAAGGCTTTTCTAGGCATGAGTGACTATAAATGAACTTTTCTTGACAATGGATGGCTTTCGCTCCACGTTTCCCGAGGCAAACAATCAATTACAATCTGTTTTAATCGAAAAATGTAAAAACAATTCAAAATAAATTCAATAATGGGATTATAAAGTCATTTAAACTGAGTAATAAGGCTTTTCTAGGCTTGAGTGACTATAAATGAACTTTTCTTGACAATGGATGGCTGTTGCTCCATGTTTCTAGAGGTAAACAATCAATTACAAGCTGTTTTAATCAAAAAATGTAAAAAAAAATTCAAAATAAATTCAATAATGGGATTGTAAAGGCATTTAAACCGAGTAATAAGGCTTTTCTAGGCATGAGTGACTATAAATGAACTTTTCTCGACAATGGATGGCATTCGCTCCATGTTTCCCGAGGCAAACAATCAATTACAATCTGTTTTAATCAAAAAATATAAAAACAATTCAAAATAAATTCAATAATGGGATTATAAAGGCATTTAAACCGAGTAATAAGCCTTTTCTAGGCATGAGTGACTATAAATGAACTTTTCTTGACAATGGATGGCTTTCGCTCCACGTTTCCCGAGGCAAACAATCAGTTACAATCTGTTTTAATCAAAAAATGTAAAAGCAATTCAAAATAAATTCAATAATGGGATTATAAAGGCATTTAAACCGAGTAATAAGGCTTTTCTAGGCATGAGTGACTATAAATGAACTTTTCTTGACAATGGATGGCTTTTGCTCCATGTTTCTAGAGGTAAACATTCAATTACAATATGTTTTAATCAAAAAATGTAAAAAAAATTCAAAATAAATTCAATAATGGGATTATAAAGGCATTTAAACCGAGTAATAAGGCTTTTCTAGGCATGAGTGACTATAAATGAACTTTTCTTGACAATGGATGGCTTTCGCTCCACGTTTCCCGAGGCAAAAAATCAATTACAATCTGTTTTAATCAATAAATGTAAAAACAATTCAAAATAAATTCAATAATGGGATTATAAAGGCATTTAAACCGAGTAATAAGGCTTTTCTAGGCATGAGTGACTATAAATGAATTTTTGTTGACAATGGATGGCTTTCGCTCCACGTTTCCCGAGGCAAACAATCAATTACAATCTGTTTTAATCAAAAAATGTAAAAACAATTCAAAATAAATTCAATAATGGGATTATAAAGGCATTTAAACTGAGTAATAAGGCTTTTCTAGGCATGAGTGACTATAAATGAACTTTTCTTGACAATGGATGGCTTTCGCTCTACGTTTCCCGAGGCAAACAATCAATTACAATCTGTTTTAATCAAAAAATGTAAAAAAAATTCAAAATAAATTCAATAATGGGATTATAAAGTCATTTAAACTGAGTAATAAGGCTTTTCTAGGCTTGAGTGACTATAAATGAACTTTTCCTGACAATGGATGGCTTTTGCTCCATGTTTCTAGAGGTAAACAATCAATTACAAGCTGTTTTAATCAAAAAATGTAAAAAAAAAAATCAAAATAAATTCAATAATGGGATTGTAAAGGCATTTAAACCGAGTAATAAGGCTTTTCTAGGCATGAGTGACTATAAATGAACTTTTCTCGACAATGGATGGCATTCGCTCCATGTTTCCCGAGGCAAACAATCAATTACAATCTGTTTTAATCAAAAAATGTAAAAACAATTCAAAATAAATTCAATAATGGGATTATAAAGGCATTTAAACCGAGTAATAAGGCTTTTCTAGGCATGAGTGACTATAAATGAACTTTTCTTGACAATGGATGGCTTTCGCTCCACGTTTCCCGAGGCAAACAATCAATTACAATCTGTTTTAATCGAAAAATGTAAAAACAATTCAAAATAAATTCAATAATGGGATTATAAAGTCATTTAAACTGAGTAATAAGGCTTTTCTAGGCTTGAGTGACTATAAATGAACTTTTCTTGACAATGGATGGCTGTTGCTCCATGTTTCTAGAGGTAAACAATCAATTACAAGCTGTTTTAATCAAAAAATGTAAAAAAAAATTCAAAATAAATTCAATAATGGGATTGTAAAGGCATTTAAACCGAGTAATAAGGCTTTTCTAGGCATGAGTGACTATAAATGAACTTTTCTCGACAATGGATGGCATTCGCTCCATGTTTCCCGAGGCAAACAATCAATTACAATCTGTTTTAATCAAAAAATATAAAAACAATTCAAAATAAATTCAATAATGGGATTATAAAGGCATTTAAACCGAGTAATAAGCCTTTTCTAGGCATGAGTGACTATAAATGAACTTTTCTTGACAATGGATGGCTTTCGCTCCACGTTTCCCGAGGCAAACAATCAGTTACAATCTGTTTTAATCAAAAAATGTAAAAGCAATTCAAAATAAATTCAATAATGGGATTATAAAGGCATTTAAACCGAGTAATAAGGCTTTTCTAGGCATGAGTGACTATAAATGAACTTTTCTTGACAATGGATGGCTTTTGCTCCATGTTTCTAGAGGTAAACATTCAATTACAATATGTTTTAATCAAAAAATGTAAAAAAAATTCAAAATAAATTCAATAATGGGATTATAAAGGCATTTAAACCGAGTAATAAGGCTTTTCTAGGCATGAGTGACTATAAATGAACTTTTCTTGACAATGGATGGCTTTCGCTCCACGTTTCCCGAGGCAAAAAATCAATTACAATCTGTTTTAATCAATAAATGTAAAAACAATTCAAAATAAATTCAATAATGGGATTATAAAGGCATTTAAACCGAGTAATAAGGCTTTTCTAGGCATGAGTGACTATAAATGAATTTTTGTTGACAATGGATGGCTTTCGCTCCACGTTTCCCGAGGCAAACAATCAATTACAATCTGTTTTAATCAAAAAATGTAAAAACAATTCAAAATAAATTCAATAATGGGATTATAAAGGCATTTAAACCGAGTAATAAGGCTTTTCTAGGCATGAGTGACTATAAATGAACTTTTCTTGACAATGGATGGCTTTCGCTCCACGTTTCCCGAGGCAAACAATCAATTACAATCTGTTTTAATCAAAAAATGTAAAAAAAATTCAAAATAAATTCAATAATGGGATTATAAAGTCATTTAAACTGAGTAATAAGGCTTTTCTAGGCTTGAGTGACTATAAATGAACTTTTCTTGACAATGGATGGCTTTTGCTCCATGTTTCTAGAGGTAAACAATCAATTACAAGCTGTTTTAATCAAAAAATGTAAAAAAAAATTCAAATAAATTCAATAATGGGATTGTAAAGGCATTTAAACCGAGTAATAAGGCTTTTCTAGGCATGAGTGACTATAAATGAACTTTTCTCGACAATGGATGGCATTCGCTCCATGTTTCTCGAGGCAAACAATCAATTACAATCTGTTTTAATCAAAAAATGTAAAAACAATTCAAAATAAATTCAATAATGGGATTATAAAGGCATTTAAACCGAGTAATAAGGCTTTTCTAGGCATGAGTGACTATAAATGAACTTTTCTTGACAATGGATGGCATTCGCTCCACGTTTCCCGAGGCAAACAATCAATTACAATCTGTTTTAATCAAAAAATGTAAAAACAATTCAAAATAAATTCAATAATGGGATTATAAAGGCATTTAAACCGAGTAATAAGGCTTTTCTAGGCATGAGTGACTATAAATGAACTTTTCTTGACAATGGATGGCTTTCGCTCCACGTTTCCCGAGGCAAACAATCAATTACAATCTGTTTTAATCAAAAAATGTACAACAATTCAAAATAAATTCAATAATGGGATTATAAAGGCATTTAAACCGAGTAATAAGGCTTTTCTAGGCATGAGTGACTATAAATGAACTTTTCTTGACAATGGATGGCTTTCGCTCCACGTTTCCCGAGGCAAACAATCAGTTACAATCTGTTTTAATCAAAAAATGAGAAAAAAATTCAAAATAAATTCAATAATGGTATTATAAAGGCATTTAAACCGAGTAATAAGGCTTTTCTAGGCTTGAGTGACTATAAATGAACTTTTCTTGACAATGGATGGCTTTCGCTCCAAGTTTCCCGAGGTAAACAATCAATTACAATCTGTTTTAATCAAAAAATGTAAAACAAATTCAAAATAAACTCAATAATGAGATTATAAAGGCATTTAAACCGAGTAATAAGGCTTTTCTAGGCCTGAGTGACTATAAATGAACTTTTCTCGACAATGGATGGCTTTCGCTCCACGTTTCCCAAGGCAAACAATCAGTTACAATCTGTTTTAATCAAAAAATGGGAAAAAAATTCAAAATAAATTCAATAATGGTATTATAAAGGCATTTAAACCGAGTAATAAGGCTTTTCTAGGCTTGAGTGACTATAAATGAACTTTTCTTGACAATGGATGGCTTTCGCTCCACGTTTCTCGAGGTAAACAATCAATTGCAATCTGTTTTAATCAAAAAATGTAAAAAACATTCAAAATAAATTCAATAATGGGATTATAAAGGCATTTAAACCGAGTAATAAGGCTTTTCTAGGCATGAGTGACTATAAATGAACTTTTCTTGACAATGGATGGCTTTCGCTCCACGTTTCCCGAGGCAAACAATCAATTACAATCTGTTTTAATCAAAAAATGTAAAAACAATTCAAAATAAATTCAATAATGGGATTATAAAGGCATTTAAACCGAGTAATAAGGCTTTTCTAGGCATGAGTGACTATAAATGAACTTTTCCTGACAATGGATGGCTTTCGCTCCACGTTTCCCGAGGAAAACAATCAATTACAATCTGTTTTAATCAAAAAATGTAAAAAAAATTCAAAATAAATTCAATAATGGGATTATAAAATCATTTAAACTGAGTAATAAGGCTTTTCTAGGCTTGAGTGACTATAAATGAACTTTTCTTGACAATGGATGGCTTTTGCTCCATGTTTCTAGAGGTAAACAATCTATTACAATTTGTTTTAATCAAAAAATGTAAAAAAAATTCAAAATAAAATCAATAATGGGATTATAAACGCATTTAAACCGAGTAATAAGGCTTTTCTAGGCATGAGTGACTATAAATGAACTTTTCTTGACAATGGATGGCTTTCGCTGCACGTTTCCCGAGGCAAACAATCAATTACAATCTGTTTTAATCAAAAAATGTAAAAACAATTCAAAATAAATTCAATAATGGGATTATAAAGGCATTTAAACCGAGTAATAAGGCTTTTCTAGGCATGAGTGACTATAAATGAACTTTTCCTGACAATGGATGGCTTTCGCTCCACGTTTCCCGAGGAAAACAATCAATTACAATCTGTTTTAATCAAAAAATGTAAAAAAAATTCAAAATAAATTCAATAATGGGATTATAAAATCATTTAAACTGAGTAATAAGGCTTTTCTAGGCTTGAGTGACTATAAATGAACTTTTCTTGACAATGGATGGCTTTTGCTCCATGTTTCTAGAGGTAAACAATCTATTACAATTTGTTTTAATCAAAAAATGTAAAAAAAATTCAAAATAAATTCAATAATGGGATTATAAACGCATTTAAACCGAGTAATAAGGCTTTTCTAGGCATGAGTGACTATAAATGAACTTTTCTTGACAATGGACGGCTTTCGCTCCACGTTTCCCGAGGCAAACAATCATTTACAATCTGTTTTAATCAAAAAATGTAAAAACAATTCAAAATAAATTCAATAATGGGATTATAAAGGCATTTAAACCGAGTAATAAGGCTTTTCTAGGCATGAGTGACTGTAAATGAACTTTTCTTGACAATGGATGGCTTTCGCTCCACGTTTCCCGAGGCATACAATCAATTACAATCTGTTTTAATCAAAAAATGTAAAAAAAATTCAAAATAAATTCAATAATGGGATTATAAAATCATTTAAACTGAGTAATAAGGCTTTTCTAGGCTTGAGTGACTATAAATGAACTTTTCTTGACAATGGATGGCTTTTGCTCCATGTTTCTAGAGGTAAACAATCAATTACAAGCTGTTTTAATCAAAAAATGTGCAAAAAAAATTCAAAATAAATTCAATAATGGGATTGTAAAGGCATTTAAACCGAGTAATAAGGCTTTTCTAGGCATGAGTGACTATAAATGAACTTTTCTCGACAATGGATGGCATTCGCTCCATGTTTCCCGAGGCAAACAGTCAATTACAATCTGTTTTAATCAAAAAATGTAAAAACAATTCAAAATAAATTCAATAATGGGATTATAAAGGCATTTAAACCGAGTAATAAGGCTTTTCTAGGCCTGAGTGACTATAAATGAACTTTTCTTTACAATGGATGGCTTTCGCTCCACGTTTCCCGAGGCAAACAATCAATTACAATCTGTTTTAATCAAAAAATGTAAAAACAATTCAAAATAAATTCAATAATGGGATTATAAAGGCATTAAAACCGAGTAATAAGGCTTTTCTAGGCATGAGTGACTATAAATGAACTTTTCTTGACAATGGATGGCATTCGCTCCATGTTTCCCGAGGCAAACAATCAGTTACAATCTGTTTTAATCAAAAAATGGGAAAAAAATTCAAAATAAATTCAATAATGGTATTATAAAGGCATTTAAACCGAGTAATAAGGCTTTTCTAGGCCTGAGTGACTATAAATGAACTTTTCTCGATAATGGATGGCTTTCGCTCCACGTTTCCCAAGGCAAACAATCAGTTACAATCTGTTTTAATCAAAAAATGGGAAAAAAATTCAAAATATATTCAATAATGGTATTATAAAGGCATTTAAACCGAGTAATAAGGCTTTTCTAGGCTTGAGTGACTATAAATGAACTTTTCTTGACAATGGATGGCTTTCGCTCCACGTTTCTCGAGGTAAACAATCAATTGCAATCTGTTTTAATCAAAAAATATAAAAACAATTCAAAATAAATTCAATAATGGGATTATAAAGGCATTTAAACCGAGTAATAAGCCTTTTCTAGGCATGAGTGACTATAAATGAACTTTTCTTGACAATGGATGGCTTTCGCTCCACGTTTCCCGAGGCAAACAATCAGTTACAATCTGTTTTAATCAAAAAATGTAAAAGCAATTCAAAATAAATTCAATAATGGGATTATAAAGGCATTTAAACCGAGTAATAAGGCTTTTCTAGGCATGAGTGACTATAAATGAACTTTTCTTGACAATGGATGGCTTTTGCTCCATGTTTCTAGAGGTAAACATTCAATTACAATATGTTTTAATCAAAAAATGTAAAAAAAATTCAAAATAAATTCAATAATGGGATTATAAAGGCATTTAAACCGAGTAATAAGGCTTTTCTAGGCATGAGTGACTATAAATGAACTTTTCTTGACAATGGATGGCTTTCGCTCCACGTTTCCCGAGGCAAACAATCAATTACAATCTGTTTTAATCAAAAAATGTAAAAACAATTCAAAATAAATTCAATAATGGGATTATAAAGGCATTTAAACCGAGTAATAAGGCTTTTCTAGGCATGAGTGACTGTAAATGAACTTTTCTTGACAATGGATGGCTTTCGCTCCACGTTTCCCGAGGCAAACAATCAATTACAATCTGTTTTAATCAAAAAATGTAAAAAAAATTCAAAATAAATTCAATAATGGGATTATAAAGTCATTTAAACTGAGTAATAAGGCTTTTCTAGGCTTGAGTGACTCTAAATGAACTTTTCTTGACAATGGATGGCTTTTGCTCCATGTTTCTAGAGGTAAACAATCAATTACAAGCTGTTTTAATCAAAAAATGTAAAAAAAAATTCAAAATAAATTCAATAATGGGATTGTAAAGGCATTTAAACCGAGTAATAAGGCTTTTCTAGGCATGAGTGACTATAAATGAACTTTTCTCGACAATGGATGGCATTCGCTCCATGTTTCCCGAGGCAAACAATCAATTACAATCTGTTTTAATCAAAAAATGTAATAACAATTCAAAATAAATTCATTAATGGGATTATAAAGGCATTTAAACCGAGTAATAAGGCTTTTCTCGGCCTGAGTGACTATAAATGAACTTTTCTTTACAATGGATGGCTTTCGCTCCACGTTTCCCGAGGCAAACAATCAATTACAATCTGTTTTAATCAAAAAATATAAAAACAATTCAAAATAAATTCAATAATGGGATTATAAAGGCATTAAAACCGAGTAATAAGGCTTTTCTAGGCATGAGTGACTATAAATGAACTTTTCTTGACAATGGATGGCTTTCGCTCCACGTTTTCCGAGGCAAACAATCAATTACAATCTGTTTTAATCAAAAAATGTAAAAAAAATTCAAAATAAATTCAATAATGGGATTATAAGGTCATTTAAACTGAGTAATAAGGCTTTTCTAGGCTTGAGTGACTATAAATGAACTTTTCTTGACAATGGATGGCTTTTGCTCGATGTTTCTAGAGGTAAACAATCAATTACAAGCTGTTTTAATCAAAAAATGAAAAAAAAAATTCAAAATAAATTCAATAATGGGATTGTAAAGGCATTTAAACCGAGTAATAAGGCTTTTCTAGGCATGAGTGACTATAAATGAACTTTTCTCGACAATGGATGGCATTCGCTCCATGTTTCCCGAGGCAAAGAATCAATTACAATCTGTTTTAATCAAAAAATGTAAAAACAATTCAAAATAAATTCAATAATGGGATTATAAAGGCATTTAAACCGAGTAATAAGGCTTTTCTAGGCTTGATTGACTATAAATGAACTTTTCTTGACAATGGATGGCTTCTGCTCCATGTTTCTAGAGGTAAACAATCTATTACAATATGTTTTAATCAAAAAATGTAAAATAAATTCAAAATAAATTCAATAATGGGATTATAAAGGCATTTAAACCGAGTAATAAGGCTTTTCTAGGCATGAGTGACTATAAATGAACTTTTCTTGACAATGGATGGCTTTCGCTCCACGTTTCCCGAGGCAAACAATCAATTACAATCTGTTTTAATCAAAAAATGTAAAAACAATTCAAAATAAATTCAATAATGGGATTATAAAGGCATTTAAACCGAGGAATAAGGCTTTTCTTGGCATGAAAGACTATAAATGAACTTTTCTTGATAATGGATGGCTTTCGCTCCACGTTTCCCGAGGCAAACAATCAATTACAATCTGTTTTAATCAAAAAATGTAAAAACAATTCAAAATAAATTCAATAATGAGATTATAAAGGCATTTAAACCGAGTAATAAGGCTTTTCTAGGCTTGAGTGACTATAAATGAACTTTTCTTGACAACGGATGGCTTTTGCTCCATGTTTCTAGAGGTAAACAATCTATTACAATATGTTTTAATCAAAAAATGTAAAAAAAATTCAAAATAAATTCAATAATGGGATTATAAAGGCATTTAAACCGAGTAATAAGGCTTTTCTAGGCATGAGTGACTGTAAATGAACTTTTCTTGACAATGGATGGCTTTCGCTCCACGTTTCCCGAGGCAAACAATCAATTACAATCTGTTTTAATCAAAAAATGTAAAAAAAATTCAAAATAAATTCAATAATGGGATTATAAAGTCATTTAAACTGAGTAATAAGGCTTTTCTAGGCTTGAGTGACTCTAAATGAACTTTTCTTGACAATGGATGGCTTTTGCTCCATGTTTCTAGAGGTAAACAATCAATTACAAGCTGTTTTAATCAAAAAATGTAAAAAAAAATTCAAAATAAATTCAATAATGGGATTGTAAAGGCATTTAAACCGAGTAATAAGGCTTTTCTAGGCATGAGTGACTATAAATGAACTTTTCTCGACAATGGATGGCATTCGCTCCATGTTTCCCGAGGCAAACAATCAATTACAATCTGTTTTAATCAAAAAATGTAATAACAATTCAAAATAAATTCATTAATGGGATTATAAAGGCATTTAAACCGAGTAATAAGGCTTTTCTCGGCCTGAGTGACTATAAATGAACTTTTCTTTACAATGGATGGCTTTCGCTCCACGTTTCCCGAGGCAAACAATCAATTACAATCTGTTTTAATCAAAAAATATAAAAACAATTCAAAATAAATTCAATAATGGGATTATAAAGGCATTAAAACCGAGTAATAAGGCTTTTCTAGGCATGAGTGACTATAAATGAACTTTTCTTGACAATGGATGGCTTTCGCTCCACGTTTTCCGAGGCAAACAATCAATTACAATCTGTTTTAATCAAAAAATGTAAAAAAAATTCAAAATAAATTCAATAATGGGATTATAAGGTCATTTAAACTGAGTAATAAGGCTTTTCTAGGCTTGAGTGACTATAAATGAACTTTTCTTGACAATGGATGGCTTTTGCTCGATGTTTCTAGAGGTAAACAATCAATTACAAGCTGTTTTAATCAAAAAATGAAAAAAAAAATTCAAAATAAATTCAATAATGGGATTGTAAAGGCATTTAAACCGAGTAATAAGGCTTTTCTAGGCATGAGTGACTATAAATGAACTTTTCTCGACAATGGATGGCATTCGCTCCATGTTTCCCGAGGCAAAGAATCAATTACAATCTGTTTTAATCAAAAAATGTAAAAACAATTCAAAATAAATTCAATAATGGGATTATAAAGGCATTTAAACCGAGTAATAAGGCTTTTCTAGGCTTGATTGACTATAAATGAACTTTTCTTGACAATGGATGGCTTTTGCTCCATGTTTCTAGAGGTAAACAATCTATTACAATATGTTTTAATCAAAAAATGTAAAATAAATTCAAAATAAATTCAATAATGGGATTATAAAGGCATTTAAACCGAGTAATAAGGCTTTTCTAGGCATGAGTGACTATAAATGAACTTTTCTTGACAATGGATGGCTTTCGCTCCACGTTTCCCGAGGCAAACAATCAATTACAATCTGTTTTAATCAAAAAATGTAAAAACAATTCAAAATAAATTCAATAATGGGATTATAAAGGCATTTAAACCGAGGAATAAGGCTTTTCTTGGCATGAAAGACTATAAATGAACTTTTCTTGATAATGGATGGCTTTCGCTCCACGTTTCCCGAGGCAAACAATCAATTACAATCTGTTTTAATCAAAAAATGTAAAAACAATTCAAAATAAATTCAATAATGAGATTATAAAGGCATTTAAACCGAGTAATAAGGCTTTTCTAGGCTTGAGTGACTATAAATGAACTTTTCTTGACAACGGATGGCTTTTGCTCCATGTTTCTAGAGGTAAACAATCTATTACAATATGTTTTAATCAAAAAATGTAAAATAAATTCAAAATAAATTCAATAATGGGATTATAAAGGCATTTAAACCGAGTAATAAGGCTTTTCTAGGCATGAGTGACTATAAATGAACTTTTCTTGACAATGGATGGCTTTCGCTCCACGTTTCCCGAGGCAAACAATCAATTACAATCTGTTTTAATCAAAAAATGTAAAAACAATTCAAAATAAATTCAATAATGGGATTATAAAGGCATTTAAACCGAGGAATAAGGCTTTTCTTGGCATGAAAGACTATAAATGAACTTTTCTTGATAATGGATGGCTTTCGCTCCACGTTTCCCGAGGCAAACAATCAATTACAATCTGTTTTAATCAAAAAATGTAAAAACAATTCAAAATAAATTCAATAATGAGATTATAAAGGCATTTAAACCGAGTAATAAGGCTTTTCTAGGCTTGAGTGACTATAAATGAACTTTTCTTGACAATGGATGGCTTTTGCTCCATGTTTCTAGAGGTAAACAATTTATTACAATATGTTTTAATCAAAAAATGTAAAATAAATTCAAAATAAATTCAATAATGGGATTATAAAGGCATTTAAACCGAGTAATAAGGCTTTTCTAGGCATGAGTGACTATAAATGAACTTTTCTTGACAATGGATGGCTTTCGCTCCACGTTTCCCGAGGCAAACAATCAATTACAATCTGTTTTAATCAAAAAATGTAAAAACAATTCAAAATAAATTCAATAATGGGATTATAAAGGCATTTAAACCGAGGAATAAGGCTTTTCTTGGCATGAAAGACTATAAATGAACTTTTCTTGATAATGGATGGCTTTCGCTCCACGTTTCCCGAGGCAAACAATCAATTACAATCTGTTTTAATCAAAAAATGTAAAAACAATTCAAAATAAATTCAATAATGGGATTATAAAGGCATTTAAACCGAGTAATAAGGCTTTTCTAGGCCTGAGTGACTATAAATGAACTTTTCTTTACAATGGATGGCTTTCGCTCCACGTTTCCCGAGGCAAACAATCAATTACAATCTGTTTTAATCAAAAAATGTAAAAACAATTCAAAATAAATTCAATAATGGGATTATAAAGGCATTAAAACCGAGTAATAAGGCTTTTCTAGGCATGAGTGACTATAAATGAACTTTTCTTGACAATGGATGGCTTTCGCTCCACGTTTCCCGAGGCAAACAATCAATTACAATATGTTTTAATCAAAAAATGTAAAAACAATTCAAAATAAATTCAATAATGGGATTATAAAGGCATTTAAACCGAGTAATAAGGCTTTTCTAGGCATGAGTGACTGTAAATGAACTTTTCTTGACAATGGATGGCTTTCGCTCCACGTTTCCCGAGGCAAACAATCAATTACAATCTGTTTTAATCAAAAAATGTAAAAAAAATTCAAAATAAATTCAATAATGGGATTATAAAGTCATTTAAACTGAGTAATAAGGCTTTTCTAGGCTTGAGTGACTCTAAATGAACTTTTCTTGACAATGGATGGCTTTTGCTCCATGTTTCTAGAGGTAAACAATCAATTACAAGCTGTTTTAATCAAAAAATGTAAAAAAAAATTCAAAATAAATTCAATAATGGGATTGTAAAGGCATTTAAACCGAGTAATAAGGCTTTTCTAGGCATGAGTGACTATAAATGAACTTTTCTCGACAATGGATGGCATTCGCTCCATGTTTCCCGAGGCAAACAATCAATTACAATCTGTTTTAATCAAAAAATGTAATAACAATTCAAAATAAATTCATTAATGGGATTATAAAGGCATTTAAACCGAGTAATAAGGCTTTTCTCGGCCTGAGTGACTATAAATGAACTTTTCTTTACAATGGATGGCTTTCGCTCCACGTTTCCCGAGGCAAACAATCAATTACAATCTGTTTTAATCAAAAAATATAAAAACAATTCAAAATAAATTCAATAATGGGATTATAAAGGCATTAAAACCGAGTAATAAGGCTTTTCTAGGCATGAGTGACTATAAATGAACTTTTCTTGACAATGGATGGCTTTCGCTCCACGTTTCCCGAGGCAAACAATCAATTACAATCTGTTTTAATCAAAAAATGTAAAAAAAATTCAAAATAAATTCAATAATGGGATTATAAAGTCATTTAAACTGAGTAATAAGGCTTTTCTAGGCTTGAGTGACTATAAATGAACTTTTCTTGACAATGGATGGCTTTTGCTCGATGTTTCTAGAGGTAAACAATCAATTACAAGCTGTTTTAATCAAAAAATGTAAAAAAAAATTCAAAATAAATTCAATAATGGGATTGTAAAGGCATTTAAACCGAGTAATAAGGCTTTTCTAGGCATGAGTGACTATAAATGAACTTTTCTCGACAATGGATGGCATTCGCTCCATGTTTCCCGAGGCAAACAATCAATTACAATCTGTTTTAATCAAAAAATGTAAAAACAATTCAAAATAAATTCGATAATGGGATTATAAAGGCATTTAAACCGAGTAATAAGGCTTTTCTAGGCTTGATTGACTATAAATGAACTTTTCTTGACAATGGATGGCTTTTGCTCCATGTTTCTAGAGGTAAACAATCTATTACAATATGTTTTAATCAAAAAATGTAAAATAAATTCAAAATAAATTCAATAATGGGATTATAAAGGCATTTAAACCGAGTAATAAGGCTTTTCTAGGCATGAGTGACTATAAATGAACTTTTCTTGACAATGGATGGCTTTCGCTCCACGTTTCCCGAGGCAAACAATCAATTACAATCTGTTTTAATCAAAAAATGTAAAAACAATTCAAAATAAATTCAATAATGGGATTATAAAGGCATTTAAACCGAGTAATAAGGCTTTTCTTGGCATGAAAGACTATAAATGAACTTTTCTTGACAATGGATGGCTTTCGCTCCACGTTTCCCGAGGCAAACAATCAATTACAATCTGTTTTAATCAAAAAATGTAATAACAATTCAAAATAAATTCATTAATGGGATTATAAAGGCATTTAAACCGAGTAATAAGGCTTTTCTCGGCCTGAGTGACTATAAATGAACTTTTCTTTACAATGGATGGCTTTCGCTCCACGTTTCCCGAGGCAAACAATCAATTACAATCTGTTTTAATCAAAAAATATAAAAACAATTCAAAATAAATTCAATAATGGGATTATAAAGGCATTAAAACCGAGTAATAAGGCTTTTCTAGGCATGAGTGACTATAAATGAACTTTTCTTGACAATGGATGGCTTTCGCTCCACGTTTCCCGAGGCAAACAATCAATTACAATCTGTTTTAATCAAAAAATGTAAAAAAAATTCAAAATAAATTCAATAATGGGATTATAAAGTCATTTAAACTGAGTAATAAGGCTTTTCTAGGCTTGAGTGACTATAAATGAACTTTTCTTGACAATGGATGGCTTTTGCTCGATGTTTCTAGAGGTAAACAATCAATTACAAGCTGTTTTAATCAAAAAATGTAAAAAAAAATTCAAAATAAATTCAATAATGGGATTGTAAAGGCATTTAAACCGAGTAATAAGGCTTTTCTAGGCATGAGTGACTATAAATGAACTTTTCTCGACAATGGATGGCATTCGCTCCATGTTTCCCGAGGCAAACAATCAATTACAATCTGTTTTAATCAAAAAATGTAAAAACAATTCAAAATAAATTCGATAATGGGATTATAAAGGCATTTAAACCGAGTAATAAGGCTTTTCTAGGCTTGATTGACTATAAATGAACTTTTCTTGACAATGGATGGCTTTTGCTCCATGTTTCTAGAGGTAAACAATCTATTACAATATGTTTTAATCAAAAAATGTAAAATAAATTCAAAATAAATTCAATAATGGGATTATAAAGGCATTTAAACCGAGTAATAAGGCTTTTCTAGGCATGAGTGACTATAAATGAACTTTTCTTGACAATGGATGGCTTTCGCTCCACGTTTCCCGAGGCAAACAATCAATTACAATCTGTTTTAATCAAAAAATGTAAAAACAATTCAAAATAAATTCAATAATGGGATTATAAAGGCATTTAAACCGAGTAATAAGGCTTTTCTTGGCATGAAAGACTATAAATGAACTTTTCTTGACAATGGATGGCTTTCGCTCCACGTTTCCCGAGGCAAACAATCAATTACAATCTGTTTTAATCAAAAAATGTAAAAACAATTCAAAATAAATTCAATAATGAGATTATAAAGGCATTTAAACCGAGTAATAAGGCTTTTCTAGGCTTGAGTGACTATAAATGAACTTTTCTTGACAACGGATGGCTTTTGCTCCATGTTTCTAGAGGTAAACAATCTATTACAATATGTTTTAATCAAAAAATGTAAAAAAAATTCAAAATAAATTCAATAATGGGATTATAAAGGCATTTAAACCGAGTAATAAGGCTTTTCTAGGCTTGAGTGACTATAAATGAACTTTTCTTGACAATGGATGGCTTTCGCTCCAAGTTTCCCGAGGTAAACAATCAATTACAATCTGTTTTAACCAAAAAATGTAAAAAAAATTCAAAATAAACTCAATAATGGGATTATAAAGGCATTTAAACCGAGTAATAAGGCTTTTCTAGGCATGAGTGACTATAAATGAACTTTTCTTGACAATGGATGGCTTTCGCTCCACGTTTCTCGAGGCAAACAATCAATTGCAATCTGTTTTAATCAAAAAATGTAAAAAACATTAAAAATAAATTCAATAATGGGATTATAAAGGCATTTAAACCGAGCAATAAGGCTTTTCTAGGCATGAGTGACTATAAATGAACTTTTCTTGACAATGGATGGCTTTCGCTCCACGTTTCCCGAGGCAAACGATCAATTACAATCTGTTTTAATCAAAAAATGTAAAAAAAAATTCAAAATAAATTCAATAATTGGATTATAAAGGCATTTAAACTGAGTAATAAGGCTTTTCTAGGCTTGAGTGACTATAAATGAAATTTTCTTGACAATGGATGGCTTTTGCTCCATGTTTCTAGAGGTAAACATTCAATTACAAAATGTTTTAATCAAAAAATGTAAAAAAAATCCAAAATAAATTCAATAATGGGATTATAAAGGCATTTAAACCGAGTATTAAGGCTTTTCTAGGCATGAGTGACTATAAATGAACTTTTCTTGACAATGGATGGCTTTCGCTCCACGTTTCCCGAGGCAAACAATCAATTACAATCTGTTTTAATCAAAAAATGTAAAAACAATTCAAAATAAATTCAATAATGGGATTATAAAGGCATTTAAACTGAGTAATAAGGCTTTTCTAGGCATGAGTGACTATAAATGAACTTTTATTGACAATGGATGGCTTTCGCTCCACGTTTCCCGAGGCAAACAATCAATTACAATCTGTTTTAATCAAAAAATGTAAAAACAATTCAAAATAAATTCAATAATGGGATTATAAAGGCATTTAAACCGAGTAATAAGGCTTTTCTAGGCATGAGTGACTGTAAATGAACTTTTCTTGACAATGGATGGCTTTCGCTCCACGTTTCCCGAGGCAAACAATCAATTACAATCTATTTTAATCAAAAAATGTAAAAAAAATTCAAAATAAATTCAATAATGGGATTATAAAGTCATTTAAACTGAGTAATAAGGCTTTTCTAGGCTTGAGTGACTATAAATGAACTTTTCTTGACAATGGATGGCTTTTGCTCCATGTTTCTAGAGGTAAACAATCAATTAGAAGCTGTTTTAATCAAAAAATGTAAAAAAAAATTCAAAATAAATTCAATAATGGGATTGTAAAGGCATTTAAACCGAGTAATAAGGCTTTTCTAGGCATGAGTGACTATAAATGAACTTTTCTCGACAATGGATGGCATTCGCTCCATGTTTCCCGAGGCAAACAATCAATTACAATCTGTTTTAATCAAAAAATGTAATAACAATTCAAAATAAATTCATTAATGGGATTATAAAGGCATTTAAACCGAGTAATAAGGCTTTTCTCGGCCTGAGTGACTATAAATGAACTTTTCTTTACAATGGATGGCTTTCGCTCCACGTTTCCCGAGGCAAACAATCAATTACAATCTGTTTTAATCAAAAAATATAAAAACAATTCAAAATAAATTCAATAATGGGATTATAAAGGCATTAAAACCGAGTAATAAGGCTTTTCTAGGCATGAGTGACTATAAATGAACTTTTCTTGACAATGGATGGCTTTCGCTCCACGTTTCCCGAGGCAAACAATCAATTACAATCTGTTTTAATCAAAAAATGTAAAAAAAATTCAAAATAAATTCAATAATGGGATTATAAAGTCATTTAAACTGAGTAATAAGGCTTTTCTAGGCTTGAGTGACTATAAATGAACTTTTCTTGACAATGGATGGCTTTTGCTCGATGTTTCTAGAGGTAAACAATCAATTACAAGCTGTTTTAATCAAAAAATGTAAAAAAAAATTCAAAATAAATTCAATAATGGGATTGTAAAGGCATTTAAACCGAGTAATAAGGCTTTTCTAGGCATGAGTGACTATAAATGAACTTTTCTCGACAATGGATGGCATTCGCTCCATGTTTCCCGAGGTAAACAATCAATTACAATCTGTTTTAATCAAAAAATGTAAAAACAATTCAAAATAAATTCGATAATGGGATTATAAAGGCATTTAAACCGAGTAATAAGGCTTTTCTAGGCTTGATTGACTATAAATGAACTTTTCTTGACAATGGATGGCTTTTGCTCCATGTTTCTAGAGGTAAACAATCTATTACAATATGTTTTAATCAAAAAATGTAAAATAAATTCAAAATAAATTCAATAATGGGATTATAAAGGCATTTAAACCGAGTAATAAGGCTTTTCTAGGCATGAGTGACTATAAATGAACTTTTCTTGACAATGGATGGCTTTCGCTCCACGTTTCCCGAGGCAAACAATCAATTACAATCTGTTTTAATCAAAAAATGTAAAAACAATTCAAAATAAATTCAATAATGGGATTATAAAGGCATTTAAACCGAGTAATAAGGCTTTTCTTGGCATGAAAGACTATAAATGAACTTTTCTTGACAATGGATGGCTTTCGCTCCACGTTTCCCGAGGCAAACAATCAATTACAATCTGTTTTAATCAAAAAATGTAAAAACAATTCAAAATAAATTCAATAATGAGATTATAAAGGCATTTAAACCGAGTAATAAGGCTTTTCTAGGCTTGAGTGACTATAAATGAACTTTTCTTGACAACGGATGGCTTTTGCTCCATGTTTCTAGAGGTAAACAATCTATTACAATATGTTTTAATCAAAAAATATAAAAAAAATTCAAAATAAATTCAATAATGGGATTATAAAGGCATTTAAACCGAGTAATAAGGCTTTTCTAGGCTTGAGTGACTATAAATGAACTTTTCTTGACAATGGATGGCTTTCGCTCCAAGTTTCCCGAGGTAAACAATCAATTACAATCTGTTTTAACCAAAAAATGTAAAAAAAATTCAAAATAAACTCAATAATGGGATTATAAAGGCATTTAAACCGAGTAATAAGGCTTTTCTAGGCATGAGTGACTATAAATGAACTTTTCTTGACAATGGATGGCTTTCGCTCCACATTTCTCGAGGCAAACAATCAATTGCAATCTGTTTTAATCAAAAAATGTAAAAAACATTAAAAATAAATTCAATAATGGGATTATAAAGGCATTTAAACCGAGCAATAAGGCTTTTCTAGGCATGAGTGACTATAAATGAACTTTTCTTGACAATGGATGGCTTTCGCTCCACGTTTCCCGAGGCAAACGATCAATTACAATCTGTTTTAATCAAAAAATGTAAAAAAAAATTCAAAATAAATTCAATAATTGGATTATAAAGGCATTTAAACTGAGTAATAAGGCTTTTCTAGGCTTGAGTGACTATAAATGAAATTTTCTTGACAATGGATGGCTTTTGCTCCATGTTTCTAGAGGTAAACATTCAATTACAAAATGTTTTAATCAAAAAATGTAAAAAAAATCCAAAATAAATTCAATAATGGGATTATAAAGGCATTTAAACCGAGTATTAAGGCTTTTCTAGGCATGAGTGACTATAAATGAACTTTTCTTGACAATGGATGGCTTTCGCTCCACGTTTCCCGAGGCAAACAATCAATTACAATCTGTTTTAATCAAAAAATGTAAAAACAATTCAAAATAAATTCAATAATGGGATTATAAAGGCATTTAAACTGAGTAATAAGGCTTTTCTAGGCATGAGTGACTATAAATGAACTTTTATTGACAATGGATGGCTTTCGCTCCACGTTTCCCGAGGCAAACAATCAATTACAATCTGTTTTAATCAAAAAATGTAAAAACAATTCAAAATAAATTCAATAATGGGATTATAAAGGCATTTAAACCGAGTAATAAGGCTTTTCTAGGCATGAGTGACTGTAAATGAACTTTTCTTGACAATGGATGGCTTTCGCTCCACGTTTCCCGAGGCAAACAATCAATTACAATCTGTTTTAATCAAAAAATGTAAAAAAAATTCAAAATAAATTCAATAATGGGATTATAAAGTCATTTAAACTGAGTAATAAGGCTTTTCTAGGCTTCAGTGACTATAAATGAACTTTTCTTGACAATGGATGGCTTTTGCTCCATGTTTCTAGAGGTAAACAATCAATTACAAGCTGTTTTAATCAAAAAATGTAAAAAAAAATTCAAAATAAATTCAATAATGGGATTGTAAAGGCATTTAAACCGAGTAATAAGGCTTTTCTAGGCATGAGTGACTATAAATGAACTTTTCTCGACAATGGATGGCATTCGCTCCATGTTTCCCGAGGCAAACAATCAATTACAATCTGTTTTAATCAAAAAATGTAAAAACAATTCAAAATAAATTCATTAATGGGATTATAAAGGCATTTAAACCGAGTAATAAGGCTTTTCTCGGCCTGAGTGACTATAAATGAACTTTTCTTTACAATGGATGGCTTTCGCTCCACGTTTCCCGAGGCAAACAATCAATTACAATCTGTTTTAATCAAAAAATGTAAAAAAAATTCAAAATAAATTCCATAATGGGATTATAAAGTCATTTAAACTGAGTAATAAGGCTTTTCTAGGCTTGAGTGACTATAAATGAACTTTTCTTGACAATGGATGGCTTTTGCTCGATGTTTCTAGAGGTAAACAATCAATTACAAGCTGTTTTAATCAAAAAATGTAAAAAAAAATTCAAAATAAATTCAATAATGGGATTGTAAAGGCATTTAAACCGAGTAATAAGGCTTTTCTAGGCATGAGTGACTATAAATGAACTTTTCTCGACAATGGATGGCATTCGCTCCATGTTTCCCGAGGCAAAGAATCAATTACAATCTGTTTTAATCAAAAAATGTAAAAACAATTCAAAATAAATTCAATAATGGGATTATAAAGGCATTTAAACCGAGTAATAAGGCTTTTCTAGGCTTGATTGACTATAAATGAACTTTTCTTGACAATGGATGGCTTTTGCTCCATGTTTCTAGAGGTAAACAATCTATTACAATATGTTTTAATCAAAAAATGTAAAATAAATTCAAAATAAATTCAATAATGGGATTATAAAGGCATTTAAACCGAGTAGTAAGGCTTTTCTAGGCATGAGTGACTATAAATGAACTTTTCTTGACAATGGATGGCTTTCGCTCCACGTTTCCCGAGGCAAACAATCAATTACAATCTGTTTTAATCAAAAAATGTAAAAACAATTCAAAATAAATTCAATAATGGGATTATAAAGGCATTTAAACCGAGTAATAAGGCTTTTCTAGGCTTGAGTGACTATAAATGAACTTTTCTTGACAATGGATGGCTTTTGCTCCATGTTTCTAGAGGTAAACAATCTATTACAATATGTTTTAATCAAAAAATGTAAAAAAAATTCAAAATAAATTCAATAATGGGATTATAAAGGCATTTAAACCGAGTAATAAGGCTTTTCTAGGCTTGAGTGACTATAAATGAACTTTTCTTGACAATGGATGGCTTTCGCTCCAAGTTTCCCGAGGTAAACAATCAATTACAATCTGTTTTAACCAAAAAATGTAAAAAAAATTCAAAATAAACTCAATAATGGGATTATAAAGGCATTTAAACCGAGTAATAAGGCTTTTCTAGGCATGAGTGACTATAAATGAACTTTTCTTGACAATGGATGGCTTTCGCTCCACGTTTCTCGAGGAAAACAATCAATTGCAATCTGTTTTAATCAAAAAATGTAAAAAACATTCAAAATAAATTCAATAATGGGATTATAAAGGCATTTAAACCGAGCAATAAGGCTTTTCTAGGCATGAGTGACTATAAATGAACTTTTCTTGACAATGGATGACTTTCGCTCCACGTTTCCCGAGGTAAACGATCAATTACAATCTGTTTTAATCAAAAAATGTAAAAAAAAATTCAAAATAAATTCAATAATGGGATTATAAAGGCATTTAAACTGAGTAATAAGGCTTTTCTAGGCTTGAGTGACTATAAATGAACTTTTCTTGACAATGGATGGCTTTTGCTCCATGTTTCTAGAGGTAAACATTCAATTACAAAATGTTTTAATCAAAAAATGTAAAAAAAATTCAAGATAAATTCAATAATGGGATTATAAAGGCATTTAAACCGAGTAATAAGGCTTTTCTAGGCATGAGTGACTATAAATGAACTTTTCTTGACAATGGATGGCTTTCGCTCCACGTTTCCCGAGGCAAACAATCAATTACAATTTCTTTTAATCAAAAAATGTAAAAACAATTCAAAATAAATTCAATAATGGGATTATAAAGGCATTTAAACCGAGTAATAAGGCTTTTCTAGGCATGAGTGACTATAAATGAACTTTTATTGACAATGGATGGCTTTCGCTCCACGTTTCCCGAGGCAAACAATCAATTACAATCTGTTTTAATCAAAAAATGTAAAAACAATTCAAAATAAATTCAATAATGGGATTATAAAGGCATTTAAACCGAGTAATAAGGCTTTTCTAGGCATGAGTGACTGTAAATGAACTTTTCTTGACAATGGATGGCTTTCGCTCCACGTTTCCCGAGGCAAACAATCAATTACAATCTGTTTTAATCAAAAAATGTAAAAAAAATTCAAAATAAATTCAATAATGGGATTATAAAGTCATTTAAACTGAGTAATAAGGCTTTTCTAGGCTTGAGTGACTATAAATGAACTTTTCCTGACAATGGATGGCTTTTGCTCCATGTTTCTAGAGGTAAACAATCAATTACAAGCTGTTTTAATCAAAAAATGTAAAAAAAAATTCAAAATAAATTCAATAATGGGATTGTAAAGGCATTTAAACCGAGTAATAAGGCTTTTCTAGGCATGAGTGACTATAAATGAACTTTTCTCGACAATGGATGGCATTCGCTCCATGTTTCCCGAGGCAAACAATCAATTACAATCTGTTTTAATCAAAAAATGTAATAACAATTCAAAATAAATTCATTAATGGGATTATAAAGGCATTTAAACCGAGTAATAAGGCTTTTCTCGGCCTGAGTGACTATAAATGAACTTTTCTTTACAATGGATGGCTTTCGCTCCACGTTTCCCGAGGCAAACAATCAATTACAATCTGTTTTAATCAAAAAATATAAAAACAATTCAAAATAAATTCAATAATGGGATTATAAAGGCATTAAAACCGAGTAATAAGGCTTTTCTAGGCATGAGTGACTATAAATGAACTTTTCTTGACAATGGATGGCTTTCGCTCCACGTTTCCCGAGGCAAACAATCAATTACAATCTGTTTTAATCAAAAAATGTAAAAAAAATTCAAAATAAATTCAATAATGGGATTATAAAGTCATTTAAACTGAGTAATAAGGCTTTTCTAGGCTTGAGTGACTATAAATGAACTTTTCTTGACAATGGATGGCTTTTGCTCAATGTTTCTAGAGGTAAACAATCAATTACAAGCTGTTTTAATCAAAAAATGTAAAAAAAAATTCAAAATAAATTCAATAATGGGATTGTAAAGGCATTTAAACCGAGTAATAAGGCTTTTCTAGGCATGAGTGACTATAAATGAACTTTTCTCGACAATGGATGGCATTCGCTCCATGTTTCCCGAGGCAAACAATCAATTACAATCTGTTTTAATCAAAAAATGTAAAAACAATTCAAAATAAATTCAATAATGGGATTATAAAGGCATTTAAACCGAGTAATAAGGCTTTTCTAGGCTTGATTGACTATAAATGAACTTTTCTTGACAATGGATGGCTTTTGCTCCATGTTTCTAGAGGTAAACAATCTATTACAATATGTTTTAATCAAAAAATGTAAAATAAATTCAAAATAAATTCAATAATGGGATTATAAAGGCATTTAAACCGAGTAATAAGGCTTTTCTAGGCATGAGTGACTATAAATGAACTTTTCTTGACAATGGATGGCTTTCGCTCCACGTTTCTCGAGGCAAACAATCAATTACAATCTGTTTTAATCAAAAAATGTAAAAACAATTCAAAATAAATTCAATAATGGGATTATAAAGGCATTTAAACCGAGTAATAAGGCTTTTCTAGGCTTGAGTGACTATAAATGAACTTTTCTTGACAATGGATGGCTTTTGCTCCATGTTTCTAGAGGTAAACAATCTATTACAATATGTTTTAATCAAAAAATGTAAAAAAAATTCAAAATAAATTCAATAATGGGATTATAAAGGCATTTAAACCGAGTAATAAGGCTTTTCTAGGCTTGAGTGACTATAAATGAACTTTTCTTGACAATGGATGGCTTTCGCTCCAAGTTTCCCGAGGTAAACAATCAATTACAAAATGTTTTAATCAAAAAATGTAAAAAAAATTCAAGATAAATTCAATAATGGGATTATAAAGGCATTTAAACCGAGTAATAAGGCTTTTCTAGGCATGAGTGACTATAAATGAACTTTTCTTGACAATGGATGGCTTTCGCTCCACGTTTCCCGAGGCAAACAATCAATTACAATCTGTTTTAATCAAAAAATGTAAAAACAATTCAAAATAAATTCAATAATGGGATTATAAAGGCATTTAAACCGAGTAATAAGGCTTTTCTAGGCATGAGTGACTATAAATGAACTTTTATTGACAATGGATGGCTTTCGCTCCACGTTTCCCGAGGCAAACAATCAATTACAATCTGTTTTAATCAAAAAATGTAAAAACAATTCAAAATAAATTCAATAATGGGATTATAAAGGCATTTAAACCGAGCAATAAGGCTTTTCTAGGCATGAGTGACTATAAATGAACTTTTCTTGACAATGGATGGCTTTCGCTCCACGTTTCCCGAGGCAAACGATCAATTACAATCTGTTTGAATCAAAAAATGTAAAAAAAAATTCAAAATAAATTCAATAATGGGATTATAAAGGCATTTAAACTGAGTAATAAGGCTTTTCTAGGCTTGAGTGACTATAAATGAACTTTTCTTGACAATGGATGGCTTTTGCTCCATGTTTCTAGAGGTAAACATTCAATTACAAAATGTTTTAATCAAAAAATGTAAAAAAAATTCAAGATAAATTCAATAATGGGATTATAAAGGCATTTAAACCGAGTAATAAGGCTTTTCTAGGCATGAGTGACTATAAATGAACTTTTCTTGACAATGGATGGCTTTCGCTCCACGTTTCCCGAGGCAAACAATCAATTACAATCTGTTTTAATCAAAAAATGTAAAAACAATTCAAAATAAATTCAATAATGGGATTATAAAGGCATTTAAACCGAGTAATAAGGCTTTTCTAGGCATGAGTGACTATAAATGAACTTTTATTGACAATGGATGGCTTTCGCTCCACGTTTCCCGAGGCAAACAATCAATTACAATCTGTTTTAATCAAAAAATGTAAAAACAATTCAAAATAAATTCAATAATGGGATTATAAAGGCATTTAAACCGAGTAATAAGGCTTTTCTAGGCATGAGTGACTGTAAATGAACTTTTCTTGACAATGGATGGCTTTCGCTCCACGTTTCCCGAGGCAAACAATCAATTACAATCTGTTTTAATCAAAAAATGTAAAAAAAATTCAAAATAAATTCAATAATGGGATTATAAAGTCATTTAAACTGAGTAATAAGGCTTTTCTAGGCTTGAGTGACTATAAATGAACTTTTCTTGACAATGGATGGCTTTTGCTCCATGTTTCTAGAGGTAAACAATCAATTACAAGCTGTTTTAATCAAAAAATGTAAAAAAAAATTCAAAATAAATTCAATAATGGGATTGTAAAGGCATTTAAACCGAGTAATAAGGCTTTTCTAGGCATGAGTGACTATAAATGAACTTTTCTCGACAATGGATGGCATTCGGTCCATGTTTCCCGAGGCAAACAATCAATTACAATCTGTTTTAATCAAAAAATGTAAAAACAATTCAAAATAAATTCAATAATGGGATTATAAAGGCATTTAAACCGAGTAATAAGGCTTTTCTTGGCATGAAAGACTATAAATGAACTTTTCTTGACAATGGATGGCTTTTGCTCCATGTTTCTAGAGGTAAACAATCAATTACAAGCTGTTTTAATCAAAAAATGTAAAAAAAAATTCAAAATAAATTCAATAATGGGATTGTAAAGGCATTTAAACCGAGTAATAAGGCTTTTCTAGGCATGAGTGACTATAAATGAACTTTTCTCGACAATGGATGGCATTCGCTCCATGTTTCCCGAGGCAAACAATCAATTACAATCTGTTTTAATCAAAAAATGTAATAACAATTCAAAATAAATTCATTAATGGGATTATAAAGGCATTTAAACCGAGTAATAAGGCTTTTCTCGGCCTGAGTGACTATAAATGAACTTTTCTTTACAATGGATGGCTTTCGCTCCACGTTTCCCGAGGCAAACAATCAATTACAATCTGTTTTAATCAAAAAATATAAAAACAATTCAAAATAAATTCAATAATGGGATTATAAAGGCATTAAAATCGAGTAATAAGGCTTTTCTAGGCATGAGTGACTATAAATGAACTTTTCTTGACAATGGATGGCTTTCGCTCCACGTTTCCCGAGGCAAACAATCAATTACAATCTGTTTTAATCAAAAAATGTAAAAAAAATTCAAAATAAATTCAATAATGGGATTATAAAGTCATTTAAACTGAGTAATAAGGCTTTTCTAGGCTTGAGTGACTATAAATGAACTTTTCTTGACAATGGATGGCTTTTGCTCGATGTTTCTAGAGGTAAACAATCAATTACAAGCTGTTTTAATCAAAAAATGTAAAAAAAAATTCAAAATAAATTCAATAATGGGATTGTAAAGGCATTTAAACCGAGTAATAAGGCTTTTCTAGGCATGAGTGACTATAAATGAACTTTTCTCGACAATGGATGGCATTCGCTCCATGTTTCCCGAGGCAAACAATCAATTACAATCTGTTTTAATCAAAAAATGTAAAAACAATTCAAAATAAATTCAATAATGGGATTATAAAGGCATTTAAACCGAGTAATAAGGCTTTTCTAGGCTTGATTGACTATAAATGAACTTTTCTTGACAATGGATGGCTTTTGCTCCATGTTTCTAGAGGTAAACAATCTATTACAATATGTTTTAATCAAAAAATGTAAAATAAATTCAAAATAAATTCAATAATGGGATTATAAAGGCATTTAAACCGAGTAATAAGGCTTTTCTAGGCATGAGTGACTATAAATGAACTTTTCTTGACAATGGATGGCTTTCGCTCCACGTTTCCCGAGGCAAACAATCAATTACAATCTGTTTTAATCAAAAAATGTAAAAACAATTCAAAATAAATTCAATAATGGGATTATAAAGGCATTTAAACCGAGTAATAAGGCTTTTCTTGGCATGAAAGACTATAAATGAACTTTTCTTGATAATGGATGGCTTTCGCTCCACGTTTCCCGAGGCAAACAATCAATTACAATCTGTTTTAATCAAAAAATGTAAAAACAATTCAAAATAAATTCAATAATGAGATTATAAAGGCATTTAAACCGAGTAATAAGGCTTTTCTAGGCTTGAGTGACTATAAATGAACTTTTCTTGACAATGGATGGCTTTTGCTCCATGTTTCTAGAGGTAAACAATCTATTACAATATGTTTTAATCAAAAAATGTAAAAAAAATTCAAAATAAATTCAATAATGGGATTATAAAGGCATTTAAACCGAGTAATAAGGCTTTTCTAGGCTTGAGTGACTATAAATGAACTTTTCTTGACAATGGATGGCTTTCGCTCCAAGTTTCCCGAGGTAAACAATCAATTACAATCTGTTTTAACCAAAAAATGTAAAAAAAATTCAAAATAAACTCAATAATGGGATTATAAAGGCATTTAAACCGAGTAATAAGGCTTTTCTAGGCATGAGTGACTATAAATGAACTTTTCTTGACAATGGATGGCTTTCGCTCCACGTTTCTCGAGGAAAACAATCAATTGCAATCTGTTTTAATCAAAAAATGTAAAAAACATTCAAAATAAATTCAATAATGGGATTATAAAGGCATTTAAACCGAGCAATAAGGCTTTTCTAGCCATGAGTGACTATAAATGAACTTTTCTTGACAATGGATGGCTTTCGCTCCACGTTTCCCGAGGCAAACGATCAATTACAATCTGTTTTAATCAAAAAATGTAAAAAAAAATTCAAAATAAATTCAATAATGGGATTATAAAGGCATTTAAACTGAGTAATAAGGCTTTTCTAGGCTTCAGTGACTATAAATGAACTTTTCTTGACAATGGATGGCTTTTGCTCCATGTTTCTAGAGGTAAACATTCAATTACAAAATGTTTTATTCAAAAAATGTAAAAAAAATTCAAGATAAATTCAATAATGGGATTATAAAGGCATTTAAACCGAGTAATAAGGCTTTTCTAGGCATGAGTGACTATAAATGAACTTTTCTTGACAATGGATGGCTTTCGCTCCACGTTTCCCGAGGCAAACAATCAATTACAATCTGTTTTAATCAAAAAATGTAAAAACAATTCAAAATAAATTCAATAATGGGATTATAAAGGCATTTAAACCGAGTAATAAGGCTTTTCTAGGCATGAGTGACTATAAATGAACTTTTATTGACAATGGATGGCTTTCGCTCCACGTTTCCCGAGGCAAACAATCAATTACAATCTGTTTTAATCAAAAAATGTAAAAACAATTCAAAATAAATTCAATAATGGGATTATAAAGGCATTTAAACCGAGTAATAAGGCTTTTCTAGGCATGAGTGACTGTAAATGAACTTTTCTTGACAATGGATGGCTTTCGCTCCACGTTTCCCGAGGCAAACAATCAATTACAATCTGTTTTAATCAAAAAATGTAAAAAAAATTCAAAATAAATTCAATAATGGGATTATAAAGTCATTTAAACTGAGTAATAAGGCTTTTCTAGGCTTGAGTGACTATAAATGAACTTTTCTTGACAATGGATGGCTTTTGCTCCATGTTTCTAGAGGTAAACAATCAATTAAAAGCTGTTTTAATCAAAAAATGTAAAAAAAAATTCAAAATAAATTCAATAATGGGATTGTAAAGGCATTTAAACCGAGTAATAAGGCTTTTCTAGGCATGAGTGACTATAAATGAACTTTTCTCGACAATGGATGGCATTCGCTCCATGTTTCCCGAGGCAAACAATCAATTACAATCTGTTTTAATCAAAAAATGTAATAACAATTCAAAATAAATTCATTAATGGGATTATAAAGGCATTTAAACCGAGTAATAAGGCTTTTCTAGGCCTGAGTGACTATAAATGAACTTTTCTTTACAATGGATGGCTTTCGCTCCACGTTTCCCGAGGCAAACAATCAATTACAATCTGTTTTAATCAAAAAATGTAAAAACAATTCAAAATAAATTCAATAATGGGATTATAAAGGCATTAAAACCGAGTAATAAGGCTTTTCTAGGCATGAGTGACTATAAATGAACTTTTCTTGACAATGGATGGCTTTCGCTCCACGTTTCCCGAGGCAAACAATCAATTACAATCTGTTTTAATCAAAAAATGTAAAAAAAATTCAAAATAAATTCAATAATGGGATTATAAAGTCATTTAAACTGAGTAATAAGGCTTTTCTAGGCTTGAGTGACTATAAATGAACTTTTCTTGACAATGGATGGCTTTTACTCGATGTTTCTAGAGGTAAACAATCAATTACAAGCTGTTTTAATCAAAAAATGTAAAAAAAAATTCAAAATAAATTCAATAATGGGATTGTAAAGGCATTTAAACCGAGTAATAAGGCTTTTCTAGGCATGAGTGACTATAAATGAACTTTTCTCGACAATGGATGGCATTCGCTCCATGTTTCCCGAGGCAAACAATCAATTACAATCTGTTTTAATCAAAAAATGTAAAAACAATTCAAAATAAATTCAATAATGGGATTATAAAGGCATTTAAACCGAGTAATAAGGCTTTTCTAGGCTTGATTGACTATAAATGAACTTTTCTTGACAATGGATGGCTTTTGCTCCATGTTTCTAGAGGTAAACAATCTATTACAATATGTTTTAATCAAAAAATGTAAAATAAATTCAAAATAAATTCAATAATGGGATTATAAAGGCATTTAAACCGAGTAATAAGGCTTTTCTAGGCATGAGTGACTATAAATGAACTTTTGTTGACAATGGATGGCTTTCGCTCCACGTTTCCCGAGGCAAACAATCAATTACAATCTGTTTTAATCAAAAAATGTAAAAACAATTCAAAATAAATTCAATAATGGGATTATAAAGGCATTTAAACCGAGTAATAAGGCTTTTCTTGGCATGAAAGACTATAAATGAACTTTTCTTGACAATGGATGGCTTTTGCTCCATGTTTCTAGAGGTAAACAATCAATTACAAGCTGTTTTAATCAAAAAATGTAAAAAAAAATTCAAAATAAATTCAATAATGGGATTGTAAAGGCATTTAAACCGAGTAATAAGGCTTTTCTAGGCATGAGTGACTATAAATGAACTTTTCTCGACAATGGATGGCATTCGCTCCATGTTTCCCGAGGCAAACAATCAATTACAATCTGTTTTAATCAAAAAATGTAATAACAATTCAAAATAAATTCATTAATGGGATTATAAAGGCATTTAAACCGAGTAATAAGGCTTTTCTAGGCATGAGTGACTATATATGAACTTTTCTTGACAATGGATGGCTTTCGCTCCACGTTTCCCGAGGCAAACAATCAATTGCAATCTGTTTTAATCAAAAAATGTAAAAACAATTCAAAATAAATTCAATAATGGGATTATAAAGGCATTAAAACCGAGTAATAAGGCTTTTCTAGGCATGAGCGACTATAAATGAACTTTTCTTGACAATGGATGGCTTTCGCTCCACGTTTCCCGAGGCAAACAATCAATTACAATCTGTTTTAATCAAAAAATGTAAAAAAAATTCAAAATAAATTCAATAATGGGAGTATAAAGTCATTTAAACTGAGTAATAAGGCTTTTCTAGGCTTGAGTGACTATAAATGAACTTTTCTTGACAATGGATGGCTGTTGCTCGATGTTTCTAGAGGTAAACAATCAATTACAAGTTGTTTTAATCAAAAAATGTAAAAAAAAAATTCAAAATAAATTCAATAATGGGATTGTAAAGGCATTTAAACCGAGTAATAAGGCTTTTCTAGGCATGAGTGACTATAAATGAACTTTTCTCGACAATGGATGGCATTCGCTCCATGTTTCCCGAGGCAAACAATCAATTACAATCTGTTTTAATCAAAAAATATAAAAATAATTCAAAATAAATTCAATAATGGGATTATAAAGGCCTTTAAACCGAGTAATAAGGCTTTTCTAGGCATGAGTGACTATAAATGGACTTTCCCTGACAATGGATGGCTTTCGCTCCACGTTTCCCGAGGCACACAATCAATTGCAATCTGTTTTAATCAAAAAATGTAAAAACAATTCAAAATAAATTCAAAAATGGGATTATAAAGGCATTTAAACCGAGTAATAAGGCTTTTCTAGGCATGAGTGACTATAAATGAACTTTTATTGACAATGGATGGCTTTCGCTCCACGTTTCCCGAGGCAAACAATCAATTACAATCTGTTTTAATCAAAAAATGTAAAAACAATTCAAAATAAATTCAATAATGGGATTATAAAGGCATTTAAACCGAGTAATAAGGCTTTTCTAGGCATGAGCGACTATAAATGAACTTTTCTTGACAATGGATGGCTTTTGCTCCATGTTTCTAGAGGTAAACATTCAATTACAAAATGTTTTAATCAAAAAATGTAAAAAAAATTCAAAATAAATTCAATAATGGGATTATAAAGGCATTTAAACCGAGTAATAAGGCTTTTCTAGGCATGAGTGACTATAAATGAACTTTTCTTGACAATGGATGGCTTTCGCTCCACGTTTCCCGAGGTAAACAATCAATTACAATCTGTTTTAATCAAAAAATGTAAAAACAATTCAAAATAAATTCAATAATGGGATTATAAAGGCATTTAAACCGAGTAATAAGGCTTTTCTAGGCATGAGTGACTATAAATGAACTTTTGTTGACAATGGATGGCTTTCGCTCCACGTTTCCCGAGGCAAACAATCAATTACAATCTGTTTTAATCAAAAAATGTAAAAACAATTCAAAATAAATTCAATAATGGGATTATAAAGGCATTTAAACCGAGTAATAAGGCTTTTCTAGGCATGAGTGACTGTAAATGAACTTTTCTTGACAATGGATGGCTTTCGCTCCACGTTTCCCGAGGCAAACAATCAATTACAATCTGTTTTAATCAAAAAATGTAAAAAAAATTCAAAATAAATTCAATAATGGGATTATAAAGTCATTTAAACTGAGTAATAAGGCTTTTCTAGGCTTGAGTGACTATAAATGAACTTTTCTTAACAATGGATGGCTTTTGCTCCATGTTTCTAGAGGTAAACAATCAATTACAAGCTGTTTTAATCAAAAAATGTAAAAAAAAATTCAAAATAAATTCAATAATGGGATTGTAAAGGCATTTAAACCGAGTAATAAGGCTTTTCTAGGCATGAGTGACTATAAATGAACTTTTCTCGACAATGGATGGCATTCGCTCCATGTTTCCCGAGGCAAACAATCAATTACAATCTGTTTTAATCAAAAAATGTAATAACAATTCAAAATAAATTCATTAATGGGATTATAAAGGCATTTAAACCGAGTAATAAGGCTTTTCTAGCCCTGAGTGACTATAAATGAACTTTTCTTGACAATGGATGGCTTTCGCTCCACGTTTCCCGAGGCAAACAATCAATTACAATCCGTTTTAATCAAAAAATGTAAAAACAATTCAAAATAAATTCAATAATGGGATTATAAAGGCATTAAAACCGAGTAATAAGGCTTTTCTAGGCATGAGCGACTATAAATGAACTTTTCTTGACAATGGATGGCTTTTGCTCCATGTTTCTAGAGGTAAACAATCAATTACAAGTTGTTTTAATCAAAAAATGTAAAAAAAAATTCAAAATAAATTCAATAATGGGATTGTAAAGGCATTTAAACCGAGTAATAAGGCTTTTCTAGGCATGAGTGACTATAAATGAACTTTTCTCGACAATGGATGGCTTTCGCTCCATGTTTCCCGAGGCAAACAATCAATTACAATCTGTTTTAATCAAAAAATATAAAAACAATTCAAAATAAATTCAATAATGGGATTATAAAGGCATTTAAACCGAGTAATAAGGCTTTTCTAGGCATGAGTGACTATAAATGAACTTTTCTTGACAATGGATGGCTTTCGCTCCACGTTTCCCGAGGCAAACAATCAATTACAATCTGTTTTAATCAAAAAATGTAAAAACAATTCAAAATAAATTCAATAATGGGATTATAAAGGCATTTAAACCGAGTAATAAGGCTTTTCTAGGCATGAGTGACTGTAAATGAACTTTTCTTGACAATGGATGGCTTTCGCTCCACGTTTCCCGAGGCAAACAATCAATTACAATCTGTTTTAATCAAAAAATGTAAAAAAAATTCAAAATAAATTCAATAATGGGATTATAAAGTCATTTAAACTGAGTAATAAGGCTTTTCTAGGCTTGAGTGACTATAAATGAACTTTTCTTGACAATGGATGGCTTTTGCTCCATGTTTCTAGAGGTAAACAATCAATTACAAGCTGTTTTAATCAAAAAATGTAAAAAAAAATTCAAAATAAATTCAATAATGGGATTGTAAAAGCATTTAAACCGAGTAATAAGGCTTTTCTAGGCATGAGTGACTATAAATGAACTTTTCTCGACAATGGATGGCATTCGCTCCATGTTTCCCGAGGCAAACAATCAATTACAATCTGTTTTAATCAAAAAATGTAATAACAATTCAAAATAAATTCATTAATGGGATTATAAAGGCATTTAAACCGAGTAATAAGGCTTTTCTAGGCATGAGTGACTATAAATGAACTTTTCTTGACAATGGATGGCTTTCGCTCCACGTTTCCCGAGGCAAACAATCAATTACAATCTGTTTTAATCAAAAAATGTAAAAACAATTCAAAATAAATTCAATAATGAGATTATAAAGGCATTTAAACCGAGTAATAAGGCTTTTCTAGGCTTGAGTGACTATAAATGAACTTTTCTTGACAATGGATGGCTTTTGCTCCATGTTTCTAGAGGTAAACAATCTATTACAATATGTTTTAATCAAAAAATGTAAAAACAATTCAAAATAAATTCAATAATGGGATTATAAAGGCATTTAAACCGAGTAATAAGGCTTTTCTAGGCTTGATTGACTATAAATCAACTTTTCTTGACAATGGATGGCTTTTGCTCCATGTTTCTAGAGGTAAACAATCTATTACAATATGTTTTAATCAATAAATGTAAAAAAAATTCAAAATAAATTCAATAATGGGATTATAAAGGCATTTAAACCGAGTAATAAGGCTTTTCTAGGCTTGAGTGACTATAAATGAACTTTTCTTGACAATGGATGGCTTTCGCTCCAAGTTTCCCGAGGTAAACAATCAATTACAATCTGTTTTAACCAAAAAATGTAAAAAAAATTCAAAATAAACTCAATAATGGGATTATAAAGGCATTTAAACCGAGTAATAAGGCTTTTCTAGGCATGAGTGACTATAAATGAACTTTTCTTGACAATGGATGGCTTTCGCTCCACGTTTCTCGAGGAAAACAATCAATTGCAATCTGTTTTAATCAAAAAATGTAAAAAACATTCAAAATAAATTCAATAATGGGATTATAAAGGCATTTAAACCGAGCAATAAGGCTTTTCTAGGCATGAGTGACTATAAATGAACTTTTCTTGACAATGGATGGCTTTCGCTCCACGTTTCCCGAGGCAAACGATCAATTACAATCTGTTTTAATCAAAAAATGTAAAAAAAAATTCAAAATAAATTCAATAATGGGATTATAAAGGCATTTAAACTGAGTAATAAGGCTTTTCTAGGCTTGAGTGACTATAAATGAACTTTTCTTGACAATGGATGGCTTTTGCTCCATGTTTCTAGAGGTAAACATTCAATTACAAAATGTTTTAATCAAAAAATGTAAAAAAAATTCAAGATAAATTCAATAATGGGATTATAAAGGCATTTAAACCGAGTAATAAGGCTTTTCTAGGCATGAGTGACTATAAATGAACTTTTCTTGACAATGGATGGCTTTCGCTCCACGTTTCCCGAGGCAAACAATCAATTACAATCTGTTTTAATCAAAAAATGTAAAAACAATTCAAAATAAATTCAATAATGGGATTATAAAGGCATTTAAACCGAGTAATAAGGCTTTTCTAGGCATGAGTGACTATAAATGAACTTTTATTGACAATGGATGGCTTTCGCTCCACGTTTCCCGAGGCAAACAATCAATTACAATCTGTTTTAATCAAAAAATGTAAAAACAATTCAAAATAAATTCAATAATGGGATTATAAAGGCATTTAAACCGAGTAATAAGGCTTTTCTAGGCATGAGTGACTGTAAATGAACTTTTCTTGACAATGGATGGCTTTCGCACCACGTTTCCCGAGGCAAACAATCAATTACAATCTGTTTTAATCAAAAAATGTAAAAAAAATTCAAAATAAATTCAATAATGGGATTATAAAGTCATTTAAACTGAGTAATAAGGCTTTTCTAGGCTTGAGTGACTATAAATGAACTTTTCTTGACAATGGATGGCTTTTGCTCCATGTTTCTAGAGGTAAACAATCAATTACAAGCTGTTTTAATCAAAAAATGTAAAAAAAAATTCAAAATAAATTCAATAATGGGATTGTAAAGGCATTTAAACCGAGTAATAAGGCTTTTCTAGGCATGAGTGACTATAAATGAACTTTTCTCGACAATGGATGGCATTCGCTCCATGTTTCCCGAGGCAAACAATCAATTACAATCTGTTTTAATCAAAAAATGTAATAACAATTCAAAATAAATTCATTAATGGGATTATAAAGGCATTTAAACCGAGTAATAAGGCTTTTCTAGGCTTGATTGACTATAAATGAACTTTTCTTGACAATGGATGGCTTTTGCTCCATGTTTCTAGAGGTAAACAATCTATTACAATATGTTTTAATCAAAAAATGTAAAATAAATTCAAAATAAATTCAATAATGGGATTATAAAGGCATTTAAACCGAGTAATAAGGCTTTTCTAGGCATGAGTGACTATAAATGAACTTTTCTTGACAATGGATGGCTTTCGCTCCACGTTTCCCGAGGCAAACAATCAATTACAATCTGTTTTAATCAAAAAATGTAAAAACAATTCAAAATAAATTCAATAATGGGATTATAAAGGCATTTAAACCGAGTAATAAGGCTTTTCTTGGCATGAAAGACTATAAATGAACTTTTCTTGATAATGGGTGGCTTTCGCTCCACGTTTCCCGAGGCAAACAATCAATTACAATCTGTTTTAATCAAAAAATGTAAAAACAATTCAAAATAAATTCAATAATGAGATTATAAAGGCATTTAAACCGAGTAATAAGGCTTTTCTAGGCTTGAGTGACTATAAATGAACTTTTCTTGACAATGGATGGCTTTTGCTCCATGTTTCTAGAGGTAAACAATCTATTACAATATGTTTTAATCAAAAAATGTAAAAAAAATTCAAAATAAATTCAATAATGGGATTATAAAGGCATTTAAACCGAGTAATAAGGCTTTTCTAGGCTTGAGTGACTATAAATGAACTTTTCTTGACAATGGATGGCTTTCGCTCCAAGTTTCCCGAGGTAAACAATCAATTACAATCTGTTTTAACCAAAAAATGTAAAAAAAATTCAAAATAAACTCAATAATGGGATTATAAAGGCATTTAAACCGAGTAATAAGGCTTTTCTAGGCATGAGTGACTATAAATGAACTTTTCTTGACAATGGATGGCTTTCGCTCCACGTTTCTCGAGGAAAACAATCAATTGCAATCTGTTTTAATCAAAAAATGTAAAAAACATTCAAAATAAATTCAATAATGGGATTATAAAGGCATTTAAACCGAGCAATAAGGCTTTTCTAGGCATGAGTGACTATAAATGAACTTTTCTTGACAATGGATGGCTTTCGCTCCACGTTTCCCGAGGCAAACGATCAATTACAATCTGTTTTAATCAAAAAATGTAAAAAAAAATTCAAAATAAATTCAATAATGGGATTATAAAGGCATTTAAACTGAGTAATAAGGCTTTTCTAGGCTTGAGTGACTATAAATGAACTTTTCTTGACAATGGATGGCTTTTGCTCCATGTTTCTAGAGGTAAACATTCAATTACAAAATGTTTTAATCAAAAAATGTAAAAAAAATTCAAGATAAATTCAATAATGGGATTATAAAGGCATTTAAACCGAGTAATAAGGCTTTTCTAGGCATGAGTGACTATAAATGAACTTTTCTTGACAATGGATGGCTTTCGCTCCACGTTTCCCGAGGCAAACAATCAATTACAATCTGTTTTAATCAAAAAATGTAAAAACAATTCAAAATAAATTCAATAATGGGATTATAAAGGCATTTAAACCGAGTAATAAGGCTTTTCTAGGCATGAGTGACTATAAATGAACTTTTATTGACAATGGATGGCTTTCGCTCCACGTTTCCCGAGGCAAACAATCAATTACAATCTGTTTTAATCAAAAAATGTAAAAACAATTCAAAATAAATTCAATAATGGGATTATAAAGGCATTTAAACCGAGTAATAAGGCTTTTCTAGGCATGAGTGACTGTAAATGAACTTTTCTTGACAATGGATGGCTTTCGCTCCACGTTTCCCGAGGCAAACAATCAATTACAATCTGTTTTAATCAAAAAATGTAAAAAAAATTCAAAATAAATTCAATAATGGGATTATAAAGTCATTTAAACTGAGTAATAAGGCTTTTCTAGGCTTGAGTGACTATAAATGAACTTTTCTTGACAATGGATGGCTTTTGCTCCATGTTTCTAGAGGTAAACAATCAATTAAAAGCTGTTTTAATCAAAAAATGTAAAAAAAAATTCAAAATAAATTCAATAATGGGATTGTAAAGGCATTTAAACCGAGTAATAAGGCTTTTCTAGGCATGAGTGACTATAAATGAACTTTTCTCGACAATGGATGGCATTCGCTCCATGTTTCCCGAGGCAAACAATCAATTACAATCTGTTTTAATCAAAAAATGTAATAACAATTCAAAATAAATTCATTAATGGGATTATAAAGGCATTTAAACCGAGTAATAAGGCTTTTCTAGGCCTGAGTGACTATAAATGAACTTTTCTTTACAATGGATGGCTTTCGCTCCACGTTTCCCGAGGCAAACAATCAATTACAATCTGTTTTAATCAAAAAATATAAAAACAATTCAAAATAAATTCAATAATGGGATTATAAAGGCATTAAAACCGAGTAATAAGGCTTTTCTAGGCATGAGTGACTATAAATGAACTTTTCTTGACAATGGATGGCTTTCGCTCCACGTTTCCCGAGGCAAACAATCAATTACAATCTGTTTTAATCAAAAAATGTAAAAAAAATTCAAAATAAATTCAATAATGGGATTATAAAGTCATTTAAACTGAGTAATAAGGCTTTTCTAGGCTTGAGTGACTATAAATGAACTTTTCTTGACAATGGATGGCTTTTACTCGATGTTTCTAGAGGTAAACAATCAATTACAAGCTGTTTTAATCAAAAAATGTAAAAAAAAATTCAAAATAAATTCAATAATGGGATTGTAAAGGCATTTAAACCGAGTAATAAGGCTTTTCTAGGCATGAGTGACTATAAATGAACTTTTCTCGACAATGGATGGCATTCGCTCCATGTTTCCCGAGGCAAACAATCAATTACAATCTGTTTTAATCAAAAAATGTAAAAACAATTCAAAATAAATTCAATAATGGGATTATAAAGGCATTTAAACCGAGTAATAAGGCTTTTCTAGGCTTGATTGACTATAAATGAACTTTTCTTGACAATGGATGGCTTTTGCTCCATGTTTCTAGAGGTAAACAATCTATTACAATATGTTTTAATCAAAAAATGTAAAATAAATTCAAAATAAATTCAATAATGGGATTATAAAGGCATTTAAACCGAGTAATAAGGCTTTTCTAGGCATGAGTGACTATAAATGAACTTTTGTTGACAATGGATGGCTTTCGCTCCACGTTTCCCGAGGCAAACAATCAATTACAATCTGTTTTAATCAAAAAATGTAAAAACAATTCAAAATAAATTCAATAATGGGATTATAAAGGCATTTAAACCGAGTAATAAGGCTTTTCTTGGCATGAAAGACTATAAATGAACTTTTCTTGACAATGGATGGCTTTTGCTCCATGTTTCTAGAGGTAAACAATCAATTACAAGCTGTTTTAATCAAAAAATGTAAAAAAAAATTCAAAATAAATTCAATAATGGGATTGTAAAGGCATTTAAACCGAGTAATAAGGCTTTTCTAGGCATGAGTGACTATAAATGAACTTTTCTCGACAATGGATGGCATTCGCTCCATGTTTCCCGAGGCAAACAATCAATTACAATCTGTTTTAATCAAAAAATGTAATAACAATTCAAAATAAATTCATTAATGGGATTATAAAGGCATTTAAACCGAGTAATAAGGCTTTTCTAGGCATGAGTGACTATATATGAACTTTTCTTGACAATGGATGGCTTTCGCTCCACGTTTCCCGAGGCAAACAATCAATTGCAATCTGTTTTAATCAAAAAATGTAAAAACAATTCAAAATATATTCAATAATGGGATTATAAAGGCATTAAAACCGAGTAATAAGGCTTTTCTAGGCATGAGCGACTATAAATGAACTTTTCTTGACAATGGATGGCTTTCGCTCCACGTTTCCCGAGGCAAACAATCAATTACAATCTGTTTTAATCAAAAAATGTAAAAAAAATTCAAAATAAATTCAATAATGGGATTATAAAGTCATTTAAACTGAGTAATAAGGCTTTTCTAGGCTTGAGTGACTATAAATGAACTTTTCTTGACAATGGATGGCTGTTGCTCGATGTTTCTAGAGGTAAACAATCAATTACAAGTTGTTTTAATCAAAAAATGTAAAAAAAAAATTCAAAATAAATTCAATAATGGGATTGTAAAGGCATTTAAACCGAGTAATAAGGCTTTTCTAGGCATGAGTGACTATAAATGAACTTTTCTCGACAATGGATGGCATTCGCTCCATGTTTCCCGAGGCAAACAATCAATTACAATCTGTTTTAATCAAAAAATATAAAAATAATTCAAAATAAATTCAATAATGGGATTATAAAGGCATTTAAACCGAGTAATAAGGCTTTTCTAGGCATGAGTGACTATAAATGAACTTTTCTTGACAATGGATGGCTTTCGCTCCACGTTTCCCGAGGCACACAATCAATTGCAATCTGTTTTAATCAAAAAATGTAAAAACAATTCAAAATAAATTCAATAATGGGATTATAAAGGCATTTAAACCGAGTAATAAGGCTTTTCTAGGCATGAGTGACTATAAATGAACTTTTATTGACAATGGATGGCTTTCGCTCCACGTTTCCCGAGGCAAACAATCAATTACAATCTGTTTTAATCAAAAAATGTAAAAACAATTCAAAATAAATTCAATAATGGGATTATAAAGGCATTTAAACCGAGTAATAAGGCTTTTCTAGGCATGAGCGACTATAAATGAACTTTTCTTGACAATGGATGGCTTTTGCTCCATGTTTCTAGAGGTAAACATTCAATTACAAAATGTTTTAATCAAAAAATGTAAAAAAAATTCAAAATAAATTCAATAATGGGATTATAAACGCATTTAAACCGAGTAATAAGGCTTTTCTAGGCATGAGTGACTATAAATGAACTTTTCTTGACAATGGATGGCTTTCGCTCCACGTTTCCCGAGGCAAACAATCAATTACAATCTGTTTTAATCAAAAAATGTAAAAACAATTCAAAATAAATTCAATAATGGGATTATAAAGGCATTTAAACCGAGTAATAAGGCTTTTCTAGGCATGAGTGACTATAAATGAACTTTTGTTGACAATGGATGGCTTTCGCTCCACGTTTCCCGAGGCAAACAATCAATTACAATCTGTTTTAATCAAAAAATGTAAAAACAATTCAAAATAAATTCAATAATGGGATTATAAAGGCATTTAAACCGAGTAATAAGGCTTTTCTAGGCATGAGTGACTGTAAATGAACTTTTCTTGACAATGGATGGCTTTCGCTCCACGTTTCCCGAGGCAAACAATCAATTACAATCTGTTTTAATCAAAAAATGTAAAAAAAATTCAAAATAAATTCAATAATGGGATTATAAAGTCATTTAAACTGAGTAATAAGGCTTTTCTAGGCTTGAGTGACTATAAATGAACTTTTCTTGACAATGGATGGCTTTTGCTCCATGTTTCTAGAGGTAAACAATCAATTACAAGCTGTTTTAATCAAAAAATGTAAAAAAAAATCCAAAATAAATTCAATAATGGGATTGTAAAGGCATTTAAACCGAGTAATAAGGCTTTTCTAGGCATGAGTGACTATAAATGAACTTTTCTCGACAATGGATGGCATTCGCTCCATGTTTCCCGAGGCAAACAATCAATTACAATCTGTTTTAATCAAAAAATGTAATAACAATTCAAAATAAATTCATTAATGGGATTATAAAGGCATTTAAACCGAGTAATAAGGCTTTTCTAGCCCTGAGTGACTATAAATGAACTTTTCTTGACAATGGATGGCTTTCGCTCCACGTTTCCCGAGGCAAACAATCAATTACAATCTGTTTTAATCAAAAAATGTAAAAACAATTCAAAATAAATTCAATAATGGGATTATAAAGGCATTAAAATCGAGTAATAAGGCTTTTCTAGGCATGAGCGACTATAAATGAACTTTTCTTGACAATGGATGGCTTTCGCTCCACGTTTCCCGAGGCAAACAATCAATTACAATCTGTTTTAATCAAAAAATGTAAAAAAAATTCAAAATAAATTCAATAATGGGATTATAAAGTCATTTAAACTGAGTAATAAGGCTTTTCTAGGCTTGAGTGACTATAAATGAACTTTTCTTGACAATGGATGGCTGTTGCTCGATGTTTCTAGAGGTAAACAATCAATTACAAGTTGTTTTAATCAAAAAATGTAAAAAAAAATTCAAAATAAATTCAATAATGGGATTGTAAAGGCATTTAAACCGAGTAATAAGGCTTTTCTAGGCATGAGTGACTATAAATGAACTTTTCTCGACAATGGATGGCTTTCGCTCCATGTTTCCCGAGGCAAACAATCAATTACAATCTGTTTTAATCAAAAAATATAAAAACAATTCAAAATAAATTCAATAATGGGATTATAAAGGCATTTAAACCGAGTAATAAGGCTTTTCTAGGCATGAGTGACTATAAATGAACTTTTCTTGACAATGGATGGCTTTCGCTCCACGTTTCCCGAGGCAAACAATCAATTACAATCTGTTTTAATCAAAAAATGTAAAAACAATTCAAAATAAATTCAATAATGGGATTATAAAGGCATTTAAACCGAGTAATAAGGCTTTTCTAGGCATGAGTGACTGTAAATGAACTTTTCTTGACAATGGATGGCTTTCGCTCCACGTTTCCCGAGGCAAACAATCAATTACAATCTGTTTTAATCAAAAAATGTAAAAAAAATTCAAAATAAATTCAATAATGGGATTATAAAGTCATTTAAACTGAGTAATAAGGCTTTTCTAGGCTTGAGTGACTATAAATGAACTTTTCTTGAAAATGGATGGCTTTTGCTCCATGTTTCTAGAGGTAAACAATCAATTACAAGCTGTTTTAATCACAAAATGTAAAAAAAAATTCAAAATAAATTCAATAATGGGATTGTAAAAGCATTTAAACCGAGTAATAAGGCTTTTCTAGGCATGAGTGACTATAAATGAACTTTTCTCGACAATGGATGGCATTCGCTCCATGTTTCCCGAGGCAAACAATCAATTACAATCTGTTTTAATCAAAAAATGTAATAACAATTCAAAATAAATTCATTAATGGGATTATAAAGGCATTTAAACCGAGTAATAAGGCTTTTCTAGGCATGAGTGACTATAAATGAACTTTTCTTGACAATGGATGACTTTCGCTCCACGTTTCCCGAGGCAAACAATCAATTACAATCTGTTTTAATCAAAAAATGTAAAAACAATTCAAAATAAATTCAATAATGGGATTATAAAGGCATTAAAACCGAGTAATAAGGCTTTTCTAGGCATGAGCGACTATAAATGAACTTTTCTTGACAATGGATGGCTTTCGCTCCACGTTTCCCGAGGCAAACAATCAATTACAATCTGTTTTAATCAAAAAATGTAAAAAAAATTCAAAATAAATTCAATAATGGGATTATAAAGTCATTTAAACTGAGTAATAAGGCTTTTCTAGGCTTGAGTGACTATAAATGAACTTTTCTTGACAATGGATGGCTGTTGCTCGATGTTTCTAGAGGTAAACAATCAATTACAAGCTGTTTTAATCAAAAAATGTAAAAAAAAATTCAAAATAAATTCAATAATGGGATTGTAAAGGCATTTCAACCGAGTAATAAGGCTTTTCTAGGCATGAGTGACTATAAATGAACTTTTCTCGACAATGGATGGCATTCGCTCCATGTTTCCCGAGGCAAACAATCAATTACAATCTGTTTTAATCAAAAAATATAAAAATAATTCAAAATAAATTCAATAATGGGATTATAAAGGCATTTAAACCGAGTAATAAGGCTTTTCTAGGCATGAGTGACTATAAATTAACTTTTCTTCACAATGGATGGCTTTCGCTCCACGTTTCCCGAGGCACACAATCAATTGCAATCTGTTTTAATCAAAAAATGTAAAAACAATTCAAAATAAATTCAATAATGGGATTATAAAGGCATTTAAACCGAGTAATAAGGCTTTTCTAGGCATGAGTGACTATAAATGAACTTTTATTGACAATGGATGGCTTTCGCTCCACGTTTCCCGAGGCAAACAATCAATTACAATCTGTTTTAATCAAAAAATGTAAAAACAATTCAAAATAAATTCAATAATGGGATTATAAAGGCATTTAAACCGAGTAATAAGGCTTTTCTAGGCATGAGCGACTATAAATGAACTTTTCTTGACAATGGATGGCTTTTGCTCCATGTTTCTAGAGGTAAACATTCAATTACAAAATGTTTTAATCAAAAAATGTAAAACAAATTCAACATAAATTCAATAATGGGATTATAAAGGCATTTAAACCGAGTAATAAGGCTTTTCTAGGCATGAGTGACTATAAATGAACTTTTCTTGACAATGGATGGCTTTCGCTCCACGTTTCCCGAGGCAAACAATCAATTACAATCTGTTTTAATCAAAAAATGTAAAAACAATTCAAAATAAATTCAATAATGGGATTATAAAGGCATTTAAACCGAGTAATAAGGCTTTTCTAGGCATGAGTGACTGTAAATGAACTTTTCTTGACAATGGATGGCTTTCGCTCCACGTTTCCTGAGGCAAACAATCAATTACAATCTGTTTTAATCAAAAAATGTAAAAAAAATTCAAAATAAATTCAATAATGGGATTATAAAGTCATTTAAACTGAGTAATAAGGCTTTTCTAGGCTTGAGTGACTATAAATGAACTTTTCTTGACAATGGATGGCTTTTGCTCCATGTTTCTAGAGGTAAACAATCAATTACAAGCTGTTTTAATCAAAAAATGTAAAAAAAAATTCAAAATAAATTCAATAATGGGATTGTAAAGGCATTTAAACCGAGTAATAAGGCTTTTCTAGGCATGAGTGACTATAAATGAACTTTTCTCGACAATGGATGGCATTCGCTCCATGTTTCCCGAGGCAAACAATCAATTACAATCTGTTTTAATCAAAAAATGTAATAACAATTCAAAATAAATTCATTAATGGGATTATAAAGGCATTTAAACCGAGTAATAAGGCTTTTCTAGCCCTGAGTGACTATAAATGAACTTTTCTTGACAATGGATGGCTTTCGCTCCACGTTTTCCGAGGCAAACAATCAATTACAATCTGTTTTAATCAAAAAATGTAAAAACAATTCAAAATAAATTCAATAATGGGATTGTAAAGGCATTAAAACCGAGTAATAAGGCTTTTCTAGGCATGAGCGACTATAAATGAACTTTTCTTGACAATGGATGGCTTTCGCTCCACGTTTCCCGAGGCAAACAATCAATTACAATCTGTTTTAATCAAAAAATGTAAAAAAAATTCAAAATAAATTCAATAATGGGATTAAAAAGTCATTTAAACTGAGTAATAAGGCTTTTCTAGGCTTGAGTGACTATAAATGAACTTTTCTTGACAATGGATGGCTGTTGCTCGATGTTTCTAGAGGTAAACAATCAATTACAAGTTGTTTTAATCAAAAAATGTAAAAAAAAATTCAAAATAAATTCAATAATGGGATTGTAAAGGCATTTAAACCGAGTAATAAGGCTTTTCTAGGCATGAGTGACTATAAATGAACTTTTCTCGACAATGGATGGCATTCGCTCCATGTTTCCCGAGGCAAACAATCAATTACAATATGTTTTAATCAAAAAATATAAAAACAATTCAAAATAAATTCAATACTGGGATTATAAAGGCATTTAAACCGAGTAATAAGGCTTTTCTAGGCATGAGTGACTATAAATGAACTTTTCTTGACAATGGATGGCTTTCGCTCCACGTTTCCCGAGGCAAACGATCAATTACAATCTGTTTTAATCAAAAAATGTAAAAACAATTCAAAATAAATTCAATAATGGGATTATAAAGGCATTTAAACCGAGTAATAAGGCTTTTCTAGGCATGAGCGACTATAAATGAACTTTTCTTGACAATGGATGGCTTTTGCTCCATGTTTCTAGAGGTAAACATTCAATTACAAAATGTTTTAATCAAAAAATGTAAAAAAAATTCAAAATAAATTCAATAATGGGATTATAAAGGCATTTAAACCGAGTAATAAGGCTTTTCTAGGCATGAGTGACTATAAATGAACTTTTCTTGACAATGGATGGCTTTCGCTCCACGTTTCCCGAGGCAAACAATCAATTACAATCTGGTTTAATCAAAAAATGTAAAAACAATTCAAAATAAATTCAATAATGGGATTATAAAGGCATTTAAACCGAGTAATAAGGCTTTTCTAGGCATGAGTGACTATAAATGAACTTTTGTTGACAATGGATGGCTTTCGCTCCACGTTTCTCGAGGCAAACAATCAATTACAATCTGTTTTAATCAAAAAATGTTAAAACAATTCAAAATAAATTCAATAATGGGATTATAAAGGCATTTAAACCGAGTAATAAGGCTTTTCTAGGCATGAGTGACTGTAAATGAACTTTTGTTGACAATGGATGGCTTTCGCTCCACGTTTCCCGAGGCAAACAATCAATTACAATCTGTTTTAATCAAAAAATGTAAAAACAATTCAAAATAAATTCAATAATGGGATTATAAAGGCATTTAAACCGAGTAATAAGGCTTTTCTAGGCATGAGTGACTATAAATGAACTTTTCTTGACAATGGATGGCTTTCGCTCCACGTTTCCCGAGGCACACAATCAATTGCAATCTGTTTTAATCAAAAAATGTAAAAACAATTCAAAATAAATTCAATAATGGGATTATAAAGGCATTTAAACCGAGTAATAAGGCTTTTCTAGGCATGAGTGACTGTAAATGAACTTTTCTTGACAATGGATGGCTTTCGCTCCACGTTTCCCGAGGCAAACAATCAATTACAATCTGTTTTAATCAAAAAATGTAAAAAAAATTCAAAATAAATTCAATAATGGGATTATAAAGTCATTTAAACTGAGTAATAAGGCTTTTCTAGGCTTGAGTGACTATAAATGAACTTTTCTTGACAATGGATGGCTTTTGCTCCATGTTTCTAGAGGTAAACAATCAATTACAAGCTGTTTTAATCAAAAAATGTAAAAAAAAATTCAAAATAAATTCAATAATGGGATTGTAAAGGCATTTAAACCGAGTAATAAGGCTTTTCTAGGCATGAGTGACTATAAATGAACTTTTCTCGACAATGGATGGCATTCGCTCCATGTTTCCCGAGGCAAACAATCAATTACAATCTGTTTTAATCAAAAAATGTAATAACAATTCAAAATAAATTTATTAATGGGATTATAAAGGCATTTAAACCGAGTAATAAGGCTTTTCTAGCCCTGAGTGACTATAAATGAACTTTTCTTGACAATGGATGGCTTTCGCTCCACGTTTTCCGAGGCAAACAATCAATTACAATCTGTTTTAATCAAAAAATGTAAAAACAATTCAAAATAAATTCAATAATGGGATTATAAAGGCATTAAAACCGAGTAATAAGGCTTTTCTAGGCATGAGCGACTATAAATGAACTTTTCTTGACAATGGATGGCTTTCGCTCCACGTTTCCCGAGGCAAACAATCAATTACAATCTGTTTTAATCAAAAAATGTAAAAAAAATTCAAAATAAATTCAATAATGGGATTATAAAGTCATTTAAACTGAGTAATAAGGCTTTTCTAGGCTTGAGTGACTATAAATGAACTTTTCTTGACAATGGATGGCTGTTGCTCGATGTTTCTAGAGGTAAACAATCAATTACAAGTTGTTTTAATCGAAAAATCTAAAAAAAAATTCAAAATAAATTCAATAATGGGATTGTAAAGGCATTTAAACCGAGTAATAAGGCTTTTCTAGGCATCAGTGACTATAAATGAACTTTTCTCGACAATGGATGGCATTCGCTCCATGTTTCCCGAGGCAAACAATCAATTACAATATGTTTTAATCAAAAAATATAAAAACAATTCAAAATAAATTCAATACTGGGATTATAAAGGCATTTAAACCGAGTAATAAGGCTTTTCTAGGCATGAGTGACTATAAATGAACTTTTCTTGACAATGGATGGCTTTCGCTCCACGTTTCCCGAGGCAAACGATCAATTACAATCTGTTTTAATCAAAAAATGTAAAAACAATTCAAAATAAATTCAATAATGGGATTATAAAGGCATTTAAACCGAGTAATAAGGCTTTTCTAGGCATGAGCGACTATAAATGAACTTTTCTTGACAATGGATGGCTTTTGCTCCATGTTTCTAGAGGTAAACATTCAATTACAAAATGTTTTAATCAAAAAATGTAAAAAAAGTTCAAAATAAATTCAATAATGGGATTATAAAGGCATTTAAACCGAGTAATAAGGCTTTTCTAGGCATGAGTGACTATAAATGAACTTTTCTTGACAATGGATGGCTTTCGCTCCACGTTTCCCGAGGCAAACAATCAATTACAATCTGGTTTAATCAAAAAATGTAAAAACAATTCAAAATAAAATCAATAATGGGATTATAAAGGCATTTAAACCGAGTAATAAGGCTTTTCTAGGCATGAGTGACTATAAATGAACTTTTGTTGACAATGGATGGCTTTCGCTCCACGTTTCCCGAGGCAAACAATCAATTACAATCTGTTTTAATCAAAAAATGTAAAAACAATTCAAAATAAATTCAATAATGGGATTATAAAGGCATTTAAACCGAGTAATAAGGCTTTTCTAGGCATGAGTGACTGTAAATGAACTTTTGTTGACAATGGATGGCTTTCGCTCCACGTTTCCCGAGGCAAACAATCAATTACAATCTGTTTTAATCAAAAAATGTAAAAACAATTCAAAATAAATTCAATAATGGGATTATAAAGGCATTTAAACCGAGTAATAAGGCTTTTCTAGGCATGAGTGACTATAAATGAACTTTTCTTGACAATGGATGGCTTTCGCTCCACGTTTCCCGAGGCACACAATCAATTGCAAACTGTTTTAATCAAAAAATGTAAAAACAATTCAAAATAAATTCAATAATGGGATTATAAAGGCATTTAAACCGAGTAATAAGGCTTTTCTAGGCATGAGTGACTATAAATGAACTTGTATTGACAATGGATGGGTTTCGCTCCACGTTTCCCGAGGCAAACAATCAATTACAATCTGTTTTAATCAAAAAATGTAAAAACAATTCAAAATAAATTCAATAATGGGATTATAAAGGCATTTAAACCGAGTAATAAGGCTTTTCTAGGCATGAGCGACTATAAATGAACTTTTCTTGACAATGGATGGCTTTTGCTCCATGTTTCTAGAGGTAAACATTCAATTACAAAATGTTTTAATCAAAAAATGTAAAAAAAATTCAAAATAAATTCAATAATGGGATTATAAAGGCATTTAAACCGAGTAATAAGGCTTTTCTAGGCATGAGTGACTATAAATGAACTTTTCTTGACAATGGATGGCTTTCGCTCCACGTTTCCCGAGGCAAACAATCAATTACAATCTGTTTTAATCAAAAAATGTAAAAACAATTCAAAATAAATTCAATAATGGGATTATAAAGGCATTTAAACCGAGTAATGAGGCTTTTCTAGGCATGAGTGACTATAAATGAACTTTTGTTGACAATGGATGGCTTTCGCTCCACGTTTCCCGAGGCAAACAATCAATTACAATCTGTTTTAATCAAAAAATGTAAAAACAATTCAAAATAAATTCAATAATGGGATTATAAAGGCATTTAAACCGAGTAATAAGGCTTTTCTAGGCATGAGTGACTGTAAATGAACTTTTCTTGACAATGGATGGCTTTCGCTCCACGTTTCCCGAGGCAAACAATCAATTACAATCTGTTTTAATCAAAAAATGTAAAAAAAATTCAAAATAAATTCAATAATGGGATTATAAAGTCATTTAAACTGAGTAATAAGGCTTTTCTAGGCTTGAGTGACTATAAATGAACTTTTCTTGACAATGGATGGCTTTTGCTCCATGTTTCTAGAGGTAAACAATCAATTACAAGCTGTTTTAATCAAAAAATGTAAAAAAAAATTCAAAATAAATTCAAGAATGGGATTGTAAAGGCATTTAAACCGAGTAATAAGGCTTTTCTAGGCATGAGTGACTATAAATGAACTTTTCTCGACAATGGATGGCATTCGCTCCATGTTTCCCGAGGCAAACAATCAATTACAATCTGTTTTAATCAAAAAATGTAATAACAATTCAAAATAAATTCATTAATGGGATTATAAAGGCATTTAAACCGAGTAATAAGGCTTTTCTAGCCCTGAGTGACTATAAATGAACTTTTGTTGACAATGGATGGCTTTCGCTCCACGTTTCCCGAGGCAAACGATCAATTACAATCTGTTTTAATCAAAAAATGTAAAAACAATTCAAAATAAATTCAATAATGGGATTATAAAGGCATTTAAACCGAGTAATAAGGCTTTTCTAGGCATGAGCGACTATAAATGAACTTTTCTTGACAATGGATGGCTTTCGCTCCACGTTTTCCGAGGCAAACAATCAATTACAATCTGTTTTAATCAAAAAATATAAAAACAATTCAAAATAAATTCAATAATGGGATTATAAAGGCATTAAAACCGAGTAATAAGGCTTTTCTAGGCATGAGCGACTATAAATGAACTTTTCTTGACAATGGATGGCTTTCGCTCCACGTTTCCCGAGGCAAACAATCAATTACAATCTGTTTTAATCAAAAAATGTAAAAAAAATTCAAAATAAATTCAATAATGGGATTATAAAGTCATTTAAACTGAGTAATAAGGCTTTTCTAGGCTTGAGTGACTATAAATGAACTTTTCTTGACAATGGATGGCTGTTGCTCGATGTTTCTAGAGGTAAACAATCAATTACAAGTTGTTTTAATCGAAAAATCTAAAAAAAAATTCAAAATAAATTCAATAATGGGATTGTAAAGGCATTTAAACCGAGTAATAAGGCTTTTCTAGGCATGAGTGACTATAAATGAACTTTTCTCGACAATGGATGGCATTCGCTCCATGTTTCCCGAGGCAAACAATCAATTACAATATGTTTTAATCAAAAAATATAAAAACAATTGAAAATAAATTCAATACTGGGATTATAAAGGCTTTTAAACCGAGTAATAAGGCTTTTCTAGGCATGAGTGACTATAAATGAACTTTTCTTGACAATGGATGGCTTTCGCTCCACGTTTCCCGAGGCAAACGATCAATTACAATCTGTTTTAATCAAAAAATGTAAAAACAATTCAAAATAAATTCAATAATGGGATTATAAAGGCATTTAAACCGAGTAATAAGGCTTTTCTAGGCATGAGCGACTATAAATGAACTTTTCTTGACAATGGATGGCTTTTGCTCCATGTTTCTAGAGATAAACATTCAATTACAAAATGTTTTAATCAAAAAATGTAAAAAAAATTCAAAATAAATTCAATAATGGGATTATAAAGGCATTTAAACCGAGTAATAAGGCTTTTCTAGGCATGAGTGACTATAAATGAACTTTTCTTGACAATGGATGGCTTTCGCTCCACGTTTCCCGAGGCAAACAATCAATTACAATCTGGTTTAATCAAAAAATGTAAAAACAATTCAAAATAAAATCAATAATGGGATTATAAAGGCATTTAAACCGAGTAATAAGGCTTTTCTAGGCATGAGTGACTATAAATGAACTTTTGTTGACAATGGATGGCTTTCGCTCCACGTTTCCCGAGGCAAACAATCAATTACAATCTGTTTTAATCAAAAAATGTAAAAACAATTCAAAATAAATTCAATAATGGGATTATAAAGGCATTTAAACCGAGTAATAAGGCTTTTCTAGGCATGAGTGACTGTAAATGAACTTTTGTTGACAATGGATGGCTTTCGCTCCACGTTTCCCGAGGCAAACAATCAATTACAATCTGTTTTAATCAAAAAATGTAAAAACAATTCAAAATAAATTCAATAATGGGATTATAAAGGCATTTAAACCGAGTAATAAGGCTTTTCTAGGCATGAGTGACTATAAATGAACTTTTCTTGACAATGGATGGCTTTCGCTCCACGTTTCCCGAGGCACACAATCAATTGCAAACTGTTTTAATCAAAAAATGTAAAAACAATTCAAAATAAATTCAATAATGGGATTATAAAGGCATTTAAACCGAGTAATAAGGCTTTTCTAGGCATGAGTGACTATAAATGAACTTGTATTGACAATGGATGGCTTTCGCTCCACGTTTCCCGAGGCAAACAATCAATTACAATCTGTTTTAATCAAAAAATGTAAAAACAATTCAAAATAAATTCAATAATGGGATTATAAAGGCATTTAAACCGAGTAATAAGGCTTTTCTAGGCATGAGCGACTATAAATGAACTTTTCTTGACAATGGATGGCTTTTGCTCCATGTTTCTAGAGGTAAACATTCAATTACAAAATGTTTTAATCAAAAAATGTAAAAAAAATTCAAAATAAATTCAATAATGGGATTATAAAGGCATTTAAACCGAGTAATAAGGCTTTTCTAGGCATGAGTGACTATAAATGAACTTTTCTTGACAATGGATGGCTTTCGCTCCACGTTTCCCGAGGCAAACAATCAATTACAATCTGTTTTAATCAAAAAATGTAAAAACAATTCAAAATAAATTCAATAATGGGATTATAAAGGCATTTAAACCGAGTAATGAGGCTTTTCTAGGCATGAGTGACTATAAATGAACTTTTGTTGACAATGGATGGCTTTCGCTCCACGTTTCCCGAGGCAAACAATCAATTACAATCTGTTTTAATCAAAAAATGTAAAAACAATTCAAAATAAATTCAATAATGGGATTATAAAGGCATTTAAACCGAGTAATAAGGCTTTTCTAGGCATGAGTGACTGTAAATGAACTTTTCTTGACAATGGATGGCTTTCGCTCCACGTTTCCCGAGGCAAACAATCAATTACAATCTGTTTTAATCAAAAAATGTAAAAAAAATTCAAAATAAATTCAATAATGGGATTATAAAGTCATTTAAACTGAGTAATAAGGCTTTTCTAGGCTTGAGTGACTATAAATGAACTTTTCTTGACAATGGATGGCTTTTGCTCCATGTTTCTAGAGGTAAACAATCAATTACAAGCTGTTTTAATCAAAAAATGTAAAAAAAAATTCAAAATAAATTCAAGAATGGGATTGTAAAGGCATTTAAACCGAGTAATAAGGCTTTTCTAGGCATGAGTGACTATAAATGAACTTTTCTCGACAATGGATGGCATTCGCTCCATGTTTCCCGAGGCAAACAATCAATTACAATCTGTTTTAATCAAAAAATGTAATAACAATTCAAAATAAATTCATTAATGGGATTATAAAGGCATTTAAACCGAGTAATAAGGCTTTTCTAGCCCTGAGTGACTATAAATGAACTTTTCTTGACAATGGATGGCTTTCGCTCCACGTTTCCCGAGGCAAACAATCAATTACAATCTGTTTTAATCAAAAAATGTAAAAACAATTCAAAATAAATTCAATAATGGGATTATAAAGGCATTAAAACCGAGTAATAAGGCTTTTCTAGGCATGAGCGACTATAAATGAACTTTTCTTGACAATGGATGGCTTTCGCTCCACGTTTCCCGAGGCAAACAATCAATTACAATCTGTTTTAATCAAAAAATGTAAAAAAAATTCAAAATAAATTCAATAATGGGATTATAAAGTCATTTAAACTGAGTAATAAGGCTTTTCTAGGCTTGAGTGACTATAAATGAACTTTTCTTGACAATGGATGGCTGTTGCTCGATGTTTCTAGAGGTAAACAATCAATTACAAGTTGTTTTAATCAAAAAATGTAAAAAAAAATTCAAAATAAATTCAATAATGGGATTGTAAAGGCATTTAAACCGAGTAATAAGGCTTTTCTAGGCATGAGTGACTATAAATGAACTTTTCTCGACAATGGATGGCTTTCGCTCCATGTTTCCCGAGGCAAACAATCAATTACAATCTGTTTTAATCAAAAAATATAAAAACAATTCAAAATAAATTCAATAATGGGATTATAAAGGCATTTAAACCGAGTAATAAGGCTTTTCTAGGCATGAGTGACTATAAATGAACTTTTCTTGACAATGGATGGCTTTCGCTCCACGTTTCCCGAGGCAAACAATCAATTACAATCTGTTTTAATCAAAAAATGTAAAAACAATTCAAAATAAATTCAATAATGGGATTATAAAGGCATTTAAACCGAGTAATAAGGCTTTTCTAGGCATGAGTGACTGTAAATGAACTTTTCTTGACAATGGATGGCTTTCGCTCCACGTTTCCCGAGGCAAACAATCAATTACAATCTGTTTTAATCAAAAAATGTAAAAAAAATTCAAAATAAATTCAATAATGGGATTATAAAGTCATTTAAACTGAGTAATAAGGCTTTTCTAGGCTTGAGTGACTATAAATGAACTTTTCTTGACAATGGATGGCTTTTGCTCCATGTTTCTAGAGGTAAACAATCAATTACAAGCTGTTTTAATCAAAAAATGTAAAAAAAAATTCAAAATAAATTCAATAATGGGATTGTAAAAGCATTTAAACCGAGTAATAAGGCTTTTCTAGGCATGAGTGACTATAAATGAACTTTTCTCGACAATGGATGGCATTCGCTCCATGTTTCCCGAGGCAAACAATCAATTACAATCTGTTTTAATCAAAAAATGTAATAACAATTCAAAATAAATTCATTAATGGGATTATAAAGGCATTTAAACCGAGTAATAAGGCTTTTCTAGGCATGAGTGACTATAAATGAACTTTTCTTGACAATGGATGGCTTTCGCTCCACGTTTCCCGAGGCAAACAATCAATTACAATCTGTTTTAATCAAAAAATGTAAAAACAATTCAAAATAAATTCAATAATGGGATTATAAAGGCATTAAAACCGAGTAATAAGGCTTTTCTAGGCATGAGCGACTATAAATGAACTTTTCTTGACAATGGATGGCTTTCGCTCCACGTTTCCCGAGGCAAACAATCAATTACAATCTGTTTTAATCAAAAAATGTAAAAAAAATTCAAAATAAATTCAATAATGGGATTATAAAGTCATTTAAACTGAGTAATAAGGTTTTTCTAGGCTTGAGTGACTATAAATGAACTTTTCTTGACAATGGATGGCTGTTGCTCGATGTTTCTAGAGGTAAACAATCAATTACAAGTTGTTTTAATCAAAAAATGTAAAAAAAAATTCAAAATAAATTCAATAATGGGATTGTAAAGGCATTTAAACCGAGTAATAAGGCTTTTCTAGGCATGAGTTACTATAAATGAACTTTTCTCGACAATGGATGGCATTCGCTCCGTGTTTCCCGAGGCAAACAATCAATTACAATCTGTTTTAATCAAAAAATATAAAAATAATTCAAAATAAATTCAATAATGGGATTATAAAGGCATTTAAACCGAGTAATAAGGCTTTTCTAGGCATGAGTGACTATAAATGAACTTTTCTTGACAATGGATGGCTTTCGCTCCACGTTTCCCGAGGCACACAATCAATTGCAATCTGTTTTAATCAAAAAATGTAAAAACAATTCAAAATAAATTCAATAATGGGATTATAAAGGCATTTAAACCGAGTAATAAGGCTTTTCTAGGCATGAGTGACTATAAATGAACTTTTATTGACAATGGATGGCTTTCGCTCCACGTTTCCCGAGGCAAACAATCAATTACAATCTGTTTTAATCAAAAAATGTAAAAACAATTCAAAATAAATTCAATAATGGGATTATAAAGGCATTTAAACCGAGTAATAAGGCTTTTCTAGGCATGAGCGACTATAAATGAACTTTTCTTGACAATGGATGGCTTTTGCTCCATGTTTCTAGAGGTAAACATTCAATTACAAAATGTTTTAATCAAAAAATGTAAAACAAATTCAAAATAAATTGAATAATGGGATTATAAAGGCATTTAAACCGAGTAATAAGGCTTTTCTAGGCATCAGTGACTATAAATGAACTTTTGTTGACAATGGATGGCTTTCGCTCCACGTTTCCCGAGGCAAACAATCAATTACAATCTGTTTTAATCAAAAAATGTAAAAACAATTCAAAATAAATTCAATAATGGGATTATAAAGTCATTTAAACTGAGTAATAAGGCTTTTCTAGGCTTGAGTGACTATAAATGAACTTTTCTTGACAATGGATGGCTTTTGCTCCATGTTTCTAGAGGTAAACAATCAATTACAAGCTGTTTTAATCAAAAAATGTAAAAAAAAATTCAAAATAAATTCAATAATGGGATTGTAAAAGCATTTAAACCGAGTAATAAGGCTTTTCTAGGCATGAGTGACTATAAATGAACTTTTCTCGACAATGGATGGCATTCGCTCCATGTTTCCCGAGGCAAACAATCAATTACAATCTGTTTTAATCAAAAAATGTAATAACAATTCAAAATAAATTCATTAATGGGATTATAAAGGCATTTAAACCGAGTAATAAGGCTTTTCTAGGCATGAGTGACTATAAATGAACTTTTCTTGACAATGGATGGCTTTCGCTCCACGTTTCCCGAGGCAAACAATCAATTACAATCTGTTTTAATCAAAAAATGTAAAAACAATTCAAAATAAATTCAATAATGGGATTATAAAGGCATTAAAACCGAGTAATAAGGCTTTTCTAGGCATGAGCGACTATAAATGAACTTTTCTTGACAATGGATGGCTTTCGCTCCACGTTTCCCGAGGCAAACAATCAATTACAATCTGTTTTAATCAAAAAATGTAAAAAAAATTCAAAATAAATTCAATAATGGGATTATAAAGTCATTTAAACTGAGTAATAAGGTTTTTCTAGGCTTGAGTGACTATAAATGAACTTTTCTTGACAATGGATGGCTGTTGCTCGATGTTTCTAGAGGTAAACAATCAATTACAAGTTGTTTTAATCAAAAAATGTAAAAAAAAATTCAAAATAAATTCAATAATGGGATTGTAAAGGCATTTAAACCGAGTAATAAGGCTTTTCTAGGCATGAGTTACTATAAATGAACTTTTCTCGACAATGGATGGCATTCGCTCCGTGTTTCCCGAGGCAAACAATCAATTACAATCTGTTTTAATCAAAAAATATAAAAATAATTCAAAATAAATTCAATAATGGGATTATAAAGGCATTTAAACCGAGTAATAAGGCTTTTCTAGGCATGAGTGACTATAAATGAACTTTTCTTGACAATGGATGGCTTTCGCTCCACGTTTCCCGAGGCACACAATCAATTGCAATCTGTTTTAATCAAAAAATGTAAAAACAATTCAAAATAAATTCAATAATGGGATTATAAAGGCATTTAAACCGAGTAATAAGGCTTTTCTAGGCATGAGTGACTATAAATGAACTTTTATTGACAATGGATGGCTTTCGCTCCACGTTTCCCGAGGCAAACAATCAATTACAATCTGTTTTAATCAAAAAATGTAAAAACAATTCAAAATAAATTCAATAATGGGATTATAAAGGCATTTAAACCGAGTAATAAGGCTTTTCTAGGCATGAGCGACTATAAATGAACTTTTCTTGACAATGGATGGCTTTTGCTCCATGTTTCTAGAGGTAAACATTCAATTACAAAATGTTTTAATCAAAAAATGTAAAACAAATTCAAAATAAATTGAATAATGGGATTATAAAGGCATTTAAACCGAGTAATAAGGCTTTTCTAGGCATCAGTGACTATAAATGAACTTTTGTTGACAATGGATGGCTTTCGCTCCACGTTTCCCGAGGCAAACAATCAATTACAATCTGTTTTAATCAAAAAATGTAAAAACAATTCAAAATAAATTCAATAATGGGATTATAAAGTCATTTAAACTGAGTAATAATGCTTTTCTAGGCTTGAGTGACTATAAATGAACTTTTCTTGACAATGGATGGCTTTTGCTCCATGTTTCTAGAGGTAAACAATCAATTACAAGCTGTTTTAATCAAAAAATGTAAAAAAAAATTCAAAATAAATTCAATAATGGGATTGTAAAAGCATTTAAACCGAGTAATAAGGCTTTTCTAGGCATGAGTGACTATAAATGAACTTTTCTCGACAATGGATGGCATTCGCTCCATGTTTCCCGAGGCAAACAATCAATTACAATCTGTTTTAATCAAAAAATGTAATAACAATTCAAAATAAATTCATTAATGGGATTATAAAGGCATTTAAACCGAGTAATAAGGCTTTTCTAGGCATGAGTGACTATAAATGAACTTTTCTTGACAATGGATGGCTTTCGCTCCACGTTTCCCGAGGCAAACAATCAATTACAATCTGTTTTAATCAAAAAATGTAAAAACAATTCAAAATAAATTCAATAATGGGATTATAAAGGCATTAAAACCGAGTAATAAGGCTTTTCTAGGCATGAGCGACTATAAATGAACTTTTCTTGACAATGGATTGCTTTCGCTCCACGTTTCCCGAGGCAAACAATCAATTACAATCTGTTTTAATCAAAAAATGTAAAAAAAATTCAAAATAAATTCAATAATGGGATTATAAAGTCATTTAAACTGAGTAATAAGGCTTTTCTAGGCTTGAGTGACTATAAATGAACTTTTCTTGACAATGGATGGCTGTTGCTCGATGTTTCTAGAGGTAAACAATCAATTACAAGTTGTTTTAATCAAAAAATGTAAAAAAAAATTCAAAATAAATTCAATAATGGGATTGTAAAGGCATTTAAACCGAGTAATAAGGCTTTTCTAGGCATGAGTTACTATAAATGAACTTTTCTCGACAATGGATGGCATTCGCTCCGTGTTTCCCGAGGCAAACAATCAATTACAATCTGTTTTAATCAAAAAATATAAAAATAATTCAAAATAAATTCAATAATGGGATTATAAAGGCATTTAAACCGAGTAATAAGGCTTTTCTAGGCATGAGTGACTATAAATGAACTTTTCTCGACAATGGATGGCATTCGCTCCATGTTTCCCGAGGCAAACAATCAATTACAATCTGTTTTAATCAAAAAATGTAATAACAATTCAAAATAAATTCATTAATGGGATTATAAAGGCATTTAAACCGAGTAATAAGGCTTTTCTAGCCCTGAGTGACTATAAATGAACTTTTCTTGACAATGGATGGCTTTCGCTCCACGTTTTCCGAGGCAAACAATCAATTACAATCTGTTTTAATCAAAAAATGTAAAAACAATTCAAAATAAATTCAATAATGGGATTATAAAGGCATTAAAACCGAGTAATAAGGCTTTTCTAGGCATGAGCGACTATAAATGAACTTTTCTTGACAATGGATGGCTTTCGCTCCACGTTTCCCGAGGCAAACAATCAATTACAATCTGTTTTAATCAAAAAATTTAAAAAAAATTCAAAATAAATTCAATAATGGGATTATAAAGTCATTTAAACTGAGTAATAAGGCTTTTCTAGGCTTGAGTGACTATAAATGAACTTTTCTTGACAATGGATGGCTGTTGCTCGATGTTTCTAGAGGAAAACAATCAATTACAAGTTGTTTTAATCAAAAAATGTAAAAAAAAATTCAAAATAAATTCAATAATGGGATTGTAAAGGCATTTAAACCGAGTAATAAGGCTTTTCTAGGCATGAGTGACTATAAATGAACTTTTCTCGACAATGGATGGCATTCGCTCCATGTTTCCCGAGGCAAACAATCAATTACAATATGTTTTAATCAAAAAATATAAAAACAATTCAAAATAAATTCAATAATGGGATTATAAAGGCATTTAAACCGAGTAATAAGGCTTTTCTAGGCATGAGTGACTGTAAATGAACTTTTCTTGACAATGGATGGCTTTCGCTCCACGTTTCCCGAGGCAAACGATCAATTACAATCTGTTTTAATCAAAAAATGTAAAAACAATTCAAAATAAATTCAATAATGGGATTATAAAGGCATTTAAACCGAGTAATAAGGCTTTTCTAGGCATGAGCGACTATAAATGAACTTTTCTTGACAATGGATGGCTTTTGCTCCATGTTTCTAGAGGTAAACATTCAATTACAAAATGTTTTAATCAAAAAATGTAAAAAAAATTCAAAATAAATTCAATAATGGGATTATAAAGGCATTTAAACCGAGTAATAAGGCTTTTCTAGGCATGAGTGACTATAAATGAACTTTTCTTGACAATGGATGGCTTTCGCTCCACGTTTCCCGAGGCAAACAATCAATTACAATCTGGTTTAATCAAAAAATGTAAAAACAATTCAAAATAAATTCAATAATGGGATTATAAAGGCATTTAAACCGAGTAATAAGGCTTTTCTAGGCATGAGTGACTATAAATGAACTTTTGTTGACAATGGATGGCTTTCGCTCCACGTTTCCCGAGGCAAACAATCAATTACAATCTGTTTTAATCAAAAAATGTAAAAACAATTCAAAATAAATTCAATAATGGGATTATAAAGGCATTTAAACCGAGTAATAAGGCTTTTCTAGGCATGAGTGACTGTAAATGAACTTTTGTTGACAATGGATGGCTTTCGCTCCACGTTTCCCGAGGCAAACAATCAATTACAATCTGTTTTAATCAAAAAATGTAAAAACAATTCAAAATAAATTCAATAATGGGATTATAAAGGCATTTAAACCGAGTAATAAGGCTTTTCTAGGCATGAGTGACTGTAAATGAACTTTTCTTGACAATGGATGGCTTTCGCTCCACGGTTCCCGAGGCAAACAATCAATTACAATCTGTTTTAATCAAAAAATGTAAAAAAAATTCAAAATAAATTCAATAATGGGATTATAAATTCATTTAAACTGAGTAATAAGGCTTTTCTAGGCTTGAGTGACTATAAATGAACTTTTCTTGACAATGGATGGCTTTCGCTCCACGTTTCCCGAGGCAAACAATCAATTACAATCTGTTTTAATCAAAAAATGTAAAAACAATTCAAAATAAATTCAATAATGGGATTATAAAGGCATTTAAACCGAGTAATAAGGCTTTTCTAGGCATGAGTGACTATAAATGAACTTTTCTTGACAATGGATGGCTTTTGCTCCATGTTTCTAGAGGTAAACAATCAATTAAAAGCTGTTTTAATCAAAAAATGTAAAAAAAAATTCAAAATAAATTCAATAATGGGATTGTAAAGGCATTTAAACCGAGTAATAAGGCTTTTCTAGGCATGAGTGACTATAAATGAACTTTTCTCGACAATGGATGGCTTTCGCTCCATGTTTCCCGAGGCAAACAATCAATTACAATCTGTTTTAATCAAAAAATATAAAAACAATTCAAAATAAATTCAATAATGGGATTATAAAGGCATTTAAACCGAGTAATAAGGCTTTTCTAGGCATGAGTGACTATAAATGAACTTTTCTTGACAATGGATGGCTTTCGCTCCACGTTTCCCGAGGCAAACAATCAGTTACAATCTGTTTTAATCAAAAAATGTAAAAACAATTCAAAATAAATTCAATAATGGGATTATAAAGGCATTTAAACCGAGTAATAAGGCTTTTCTAGGCATGAGTGACTATAAATGAACTTTTCTTGACAATGGATGGCTTTCGCTCCACGTTTCCCGAGGGAAACAATCAATTACAATCTGTTTTAATCAAAAAATGTAAAAAAAATTCAAAATAAATTCAATAATGGGATTATAAAGGCATTTAAACAGAGTAATAAGGCTTTTCTAGGCATGAGTGACTATAAATGAACTTTTCTTGACAATGGATGGCTTTCGCTCCACGTTTCCCGAGGCAAACAATCAATTACAATCTGTTTTAATCAAAAAATGTAAAAACAATTCAAAATAAATTCAATAATGGGATTATAAAGGCATTTAAACCGAGTAATAAGGCTTTTCTAGGCATGAGTGACTATAAATGAACTTTTCTTGACAATGGATGGCATTCGCTCCATGTTTCCCGAGGCAAACAATCAATTACAATCTGTTTTAATCAAAAAATATAAAAACAATTCAAAATAAATTCAATAATGGGATTATAAAGGCATTTAAACCGAGTAATAAGGCTTTTCTAGGCATGAGTGACTATAAATGAACTTTTCTTGACAATGGATGGCTTTCGCTCCACGTTTCCCGAGGCAAACAATCAGTTACAATCTGTTTTAATCAAAAAATGTAAAAACAATTCAAAATAAATTCAATAATGGGATTATAAAGGCATTTAAACCGAGTAATAAGGCTTTTCTAGGCATGAGTGACTATAAATGAACGTTTCTTGACAATGGATGGCTTTCGCTCCACGTTTCTCGAGGCAAACAATCAGTTACAATCTGTTTTAATCAAAAAATGTTAAAACAATTCAAAATAAATTCAATAATGGGATTATAAAGGCATTTAAACCGAGTAATAAGGCTTTTCTAGGCTTGAGTGACTATAAATGAACTTTTCTTGACAATGGATGGCTGTTGCTCGATGTTTCTAGAGGTAAACAATCAATTACAAGTTGTTTTAATCAAAAAATGTAAAAAAAAATTCAAAATAAATTCAATAATGGGATTGTAAAGGCATTTAAACCGAGTAATAAGGCTTTTCTAGGCATGAGTGACTATAAATGAACTTTTCTCGACAATGGATGGCTTTCGCTCCATGTTTCCCGAGGCAAACAATCAATTACAATCTGTTTTAATCAAAAAATATAAAAACAATTCAAAATAAATTCAATAATGGGATTATAATGGCATTTAAACCGAGTAATAAGGCTTTTCTAGGCATGAGTGACTATAAATGAACTTTTCTTGACAATGGATGGCTTTCGCTCCACGTTTCCCGAGGCAAACAATCAGTTACAATCTGTTTTAATCAAAAAATGTAAAAACAATTCAAAATAAATTCAATAATGGGATTATAAAGGCATTTAAACCGAGTAATAAGGCTTTTCTAGGCATGAGTGACTATAAATGAACTTTTCTTGACAATGGATGGCTTTCGCTCCACGTTTCCCGAGGCAAACAATCAATTACAATCTGTTTTAATCAAAAAATGTAAAAAAAATTCAAAATAAATTCAATAATGGGATTATAAAGGCATTTAAACAGAGTAATAAGGCTTTTCTAGGCATGAGTGACTATAAATGAACTTTTCTTGACAATGGATGGCTTTCGCTCCACGTTTCCCGAGGCAAACAATCAATTACAATCTGTTTTAATCAAAAAATGTAAAAACAATTCAAAATAAATTCAATAATGGGATTATAAAGGCATTTAAACCGAGTAATAAGGCTTTTCTAGGCATGAGTGACTATAAATGAACTTTTCTCGACAATGGATGGCATTCGCTCCATGTTTCCCGAGGCAAACAATCAATTACAATCTATTTTAATCAAAAAATATAAAAACAATTCAAAATAAATTCAATAATGAGATTATAAAGGCATTTAAACCGAGTAATAAGGCTTTTCTAGGCATGAGTGACTATAAATGAACTTTTCTTGACAATGGATGGCTTTCGCTCCACGTTTCCCGAGGCAAACAATCAGTTACAATCTGTTTTAATCAAAAAATGTAAAAACAATTCAAAATAAATTCAATAATGGGATTATAAAGGCATTTAAACCGAGTAATAAGGCTTTTCTAGGCATGAGTGACTATAAATGAACTTTTCTTGACAATGGATGGCTTTCGCTCCACGTTTCCCGAGGCAAACAATCAGTTACAATCTGTTTTAATCAAAAAATGTTAAAACAATTCAAAATAAATTCAATAATGGGATTATAAAGGCATTTAAACCGAGTAATAAGGCTTTTCTAGGCTTGAGTGACTATAAATGAACTTTTCTTGACAATGGATGGCTGTTGCTCGATGTTTCTAGAGGTAAACAATCAATTACAAGTTGTTTTAATCAAAAAATGTAAAAAAAAATTCAAAATAAATTCAATAATGGGATTGTAAAGGCATTGAAACCGAGTAATAAGGCTTTTCTAGGCATGAGTGACTATAAATGAACTTTTCTCGACAATGGATGGCATTCGCTCCATGTTTCCCGAGGCAAACAATCAATTACAATATGTTTTAATCAAAAAATATAAAAACAATTCAAAATAAATTCAATAATGGGATTATAAAGGCATTTAAACCGAGTAATAAGGCTTTTCTAGGCATGAGTGACTATAAATGAACTTTTCTTGACAATGGATGGCTTTCGCTCCACGTTTCCCGAGGCAAACAATCAATTGCAATCTGTTTTAATCAAAAAATGTAAAAAACATTCAAAATAAATTCAATAATGGGATTATAAAGGCATTTAAACCGAGTAATAAGGCTTTTCTAGGCATGAGTGACTATAAATGAACTTTTCTTGACAATGGATGGCTTTCGCTCCACGTTTCCCGAGGCAAACGATCAATTACAATCTGTTTTAATCAAAAAATGTAAAAACAATTCAAAATAAATTCAATAATGGGATTATAAAGGCATTTAAACCGAGTAATAAGGCTTTTCTAGGCATGAGCGACTATAAATGAACTTTTCTTGACAATGGATGGCTTTTGCTCCATGTTTCTAGAGGTAAACATTCAATTACAAAATGTTTTAATCAAAAAATGTAAAAAAAATTCAAAATAAATTCAATAATGGGATTATAAAGGCATTTAAACCGAGTAATAAGGCTTTTCTAGGCATGAGTGACTATAAATGAACTTTTCTTGACAATGGATGGCTTTCGCTCCACGTTTCCCGAGGCAAACAATCAATTACAATCTGGTTTAATCAAAAAATGTAAAAACAATTCAAAATAAATTCAATAATGGGATTATAAAGGCATTTAAACCGAGTAATAAGGCTTTTCTAGGCATGAGTGACTATAAATGAACTTTTGTTGACAATGGATGGCTTTCGCTCCACGTTTCCCGAGGCAAACAATCAATTACAATCTGTTTTAATCAAAAAATGTAAAAACAATTCAAAATAAATTCAATAATGGGATTATAAAGGCATTTAAACCGAGTAATAAGGCTTTTCTAGGCATGAGTGACTATAAATGAACTTTTGTTGACAATGGATGGCTTTCGCTCCACGTTTCCCGAGGCAAACAATCAATTACAATCTGTTTTAATCAAAAAATGTAAAAACAATTCAAAATAAATTCAATAATGGGATTATAAAGGCATTTAAACCGAGTAATAAGGCTTTTCTAGGCATGAGTGACTGTAAATGAACTTTTCTTGACAATGGATGGCTTTCGCTCCACGTTTCCCGAGGCAAACAATCAATTACAATCTGTTTTAATCAAAAAATGTAAAAAAAATTCAAAATAAATTCAATAATGGGATTATAAAGTCATTTAAACTGAGTAATAAGGCTTTTCTAGGCTTGAGTGACTATAAATGAACTTTTCTTGACAATGGATGGCTTTTGCTCCATGTTTCTAGAGGTAAACAATCAATTACAAGCTGTTTTAATCAAAAAATGTAAAAAAAAATTCAAAATAAATTCAATAATGGGATTGTAAAGGCATTTAAACCGAGTAATAAGGCTTTTCTAGGCATGAGTGACTATAAATGAACTTTTCTCGACAATGGATGGCATTCGCTCCATGTTTCCCGAGGCAAACAATCAATTACAATCTGTTTTAATCAAAAAATGTAATAACAATTCAAAATAAATTCATTAATGGGATTATAAAAGCATTTAAACCGAGTAATAAGGCTTTTCTAGGCATGAGTGACTATAAATGAACTTTTCTTGACAATGGATGGCTTTCGCTCCACGTTTCCCGAGGCAAACAATCAATTACAATCTGTTTTAATCAAAAAATGTAAAAACAATTCAAAATAAATTCAATAATGGGATTATAAAGGCATTAAAACCGAGTAATAAGGCTTTTCTAGGCATGAGCGACTATAAATGAACTTTTCTTGACAATGGATGGCTTTCGCTCCACGTTTCCCGAGGCAAACAGTCAATTACAATCTGTTTTAATCAAAAAATGTAAAAAAAATTCAAAATAAATTCAATAATGGGATTATAAAGTCATTTAAACTGAGTAATAAGGCTTTTCTAGGCTTGAGTGACTATAAGTGAACTTTTCTTGACAATGGATGGCTGTTGCTCGATGTTTCTAGAGGTAAACAATCAATTACAAGTTGTTTTAATCAAAAAATGTAAAAAAAAATTCAAAATAAATTCAATAATGGGATTGTAAAGGCATTTAAACCGAGTAATAAGGCTTTTCTAGGCATGAGTGACTATAAATGAACTTTTCTCGACAATGGATGGCCTTCGCTCCATGTTTCCCGAGGCAAACAATCAATTACAATCTGTTTTAATCAAAAAATATAAAAACAATTCAAAATAAATTCAATAATGGGATTATAAAGGCATTTAAACCGAGTAATAAGGCTTTTCTAGGCATGAGTGACTATAAATGAACTTTTCTTGACAATGGATGGCTTTCGCTCCACGTTTCCCGAGGCAAACGATCAATTACAATCTGTTTTAATCAAAAAATGTAAAAACAATTCAAAATAAATTCAATAATGGGATTATAAAGGCATTTAAACCGAGTAATAAGGCTTTTCTAGGCATGAGCGACTATAAATGAACTTTTCTTGACAATGGATGGCTTTTGCTCCATGTTTCTAGAGGTAAACATTCAATTACAAAATGTTTTAACCAAAAAATGTAAAAAAAATTCAAAATAAATTCAATAATGGGATTATAAAGGCATTTAAACCGAGTAATAAGGCTTTTCTAGGCATGAGTGACTATAAATGAACTTTTCTTGACAATGGATGGCTTTCGCTCCACGTTTCCCGAGGCAAACAATCAATTACAATCTGGTTTAATCAAAAAATATAAAAACAATTCAAAATAAATTCAATAATGGGATTATAAAGGCATTTAAACCGAGTAATAAGGCTTTTCTAGGCATGAGTGACTATAAATGAACTTTTGTTGACAATGGATGGCTTTCGCTCCACGTTTCCCGAGGCAAACAATCAATTACAATCTGTTTTAATCAAAAAATGTAAAAACAATTCAAAATAAATTCAATAATGGGATTATAAAGTCATTTAAACTGAGTAATAAGGCTTTTCTAGGCTTGAGTGACTATAAGTGAACTTTTCTTGACAATGGATGGCTGTTGCTCGATGTTTCTAGAGGTAAACAATCAATTACAAGTTGTTTTAATCAAAAAATGTAAAAAAAAATTCAAAATAAATTCAATAATGGGATTGTAAAGGCATTTAAACCGAGTAATAAGGCTTTTCTAGGCATGAGTGACTATAAATGAACTTTTCTCGACAATGGATGGCCTTCGCTCCATGTTTCCCGAGGCAAACAATCAATTACAATCTGTTTTAATCAAAAAATATAAAAACAATTCAAAATAAATTCAATAATGGGATTATAAAGGCATTTAAACCGAGTAATAAGGCTTTTCTAGGCGTGAGTGACTATAAATGAACTTTTCTTGACAATGGATGGCTTTCGCTCCACGTTTCCCGAGGCAAACGATCAATTACAATCTGTTTTAATCAAAAAATGTAAAAACAATTCAAAATAAATTCAATAATGGGATTATAAAGGCATTTAAACCGAGTAATAAGGCTTTTCTAGGCATGAGCGACTATAAATGAACTTTTCTTGACAATGGATGGCTTTTGCTCCATGTTTCTAGAGGTAAACATTCAATTACAAAATGTTTTAACCAAAAAATGTAAAAAAAATTCAAAATAAATTCAATAATGGGATTATAAAGGCATTTAAACCGAGTAATAAGGCTTTTCTAGGCATGAGTGACTATAAATGAACTTTTCTTGACAATGGATGGCTTTCGCTCCACGTTTCCCGAGGCAAACAATCAATTACAATCTGGTTTAATCAAAAAATGTAAAAACAATTCAAAATAAATTCAATAATGGGATTATAAAGGCATTTAAACCGAGTAATAAGGCTTTTCTAGGCATGAGTGACTATAAATGAACTTTTGTTGACAATGGATGGCTTTCGCTCCACGTTTCCCGAGGCAAACAATCAATTACAATCTGTTTTAATCAAAAAATGTAAAAACAATTCAAAATAAATTCAATAATGGGATTATAAAGGCATTTAAACCGAGTAATAAGGCTTTTCTAGGCATGAGTGACTGTAAATGAACTTTTGTTGACAATGGATGGCTTTCGCTCCACGTTTCCCGAGGCAAACAATCAATTACAATCTGTTTTAATCAAAAAATGTAAAAACAATTCAAAATAAATTCAATAATGGGATTATAAAGGCATTTAAACCGAGTAATAAGGCTTTTCTAGGCATGAGTGACTGTAAATGAACTTTTCTTGACAATGGATGGCTTTCGCTCCACGTTTCCCGAGGCAAACAATCAATTACAATCTGTTTTAATCAAAAAATGTAAAAAAAATTCAAAATAAATTCAATAATGGGATTATAAAGTCATTTAAACTGAGTAATAAGGCTTTTCTAGGCTTGAGTGACTATAAATGAACTTTTCTTGACAATGGATGGCTTTTGCTCCATGTTTCTAGAGGTAAACAATCAATTACAAGCTGTTTTAATCAAAAAATGTAAAAAAAAATTCAAAATAAATTCAATAATGGGATTGTAAAGGCATTTAAACCGAGTAATAAGGCTTTTCTAGGCATGAGTGACTATAAATGAACTTTTCTCGACAATGGATGGCATTCGCTCCATGTTTCCCGAGGCAAACAATCAATTACAATCTGTTTTAATCAAAAAATGTAATAACAATTCAAAATAAATTCATTAATGGGATTATAAAGGCATTTAAACCGAGTAATAAGGCTTTTCTAGGCATGAGTGACTATAAATGAACTTTTCTTGACAATGGATGGCTTTCGCTCCACGTTTCCCGAGGCAAACAATCAATTACAATCTGTTTTAATCAAAAAATGTAAAAACAATTCAAAATAAATTCAATAATGGGATTATAAAGGCATTAAAACCGAGTAATAAGGCTTTTCTAGGCATGAGCGACTATAAATGAACTTTTCTTGACAATGGATAGCTTTCGCTCCACGTTTCCCGAGGCAAACAATCAATTACAATCTGTTTTAATCAAAAAATGTAAAAAAAATTCAAAATAAATTCAATAATGGGATTATAAAGTCATTTAAACTGAGTAATAAGGCTTTTCTAGGCTTGAGTGACTATAAGTGAACTTTTCTTGACAATGGATGGCTGTTGCTCGATGTTTCTAGAGGTAAACAATCAATTACAAGTTGTTTTAATCAAAAAATGTAAAAAAAAATTCAAAATAAATTCAATAATGGGATTGTAAAGGCATTTAAACCGAGTAATAAGGCTTTTCTAGGCATGAGTGACTATAAATGAACTTTTCTCGACAATGGATGGCCTTCGCTCCATGTTTCCCGAGGCAAACAATCAATTACAATCTGTTTTAATCAAAAAATATAAAAACAATTCAAAATAAATTCAATAATGGGATTATAAAGGCATTTAAACCGAGTAATAAGGCTTTTCTAGGCATGAGTGACTATAAATGAACTTTTCTTGACAATGGATGGCTTTCGCTCCACGTTTCCCGAGGCAAACGATCAATTACAATCTGTTTTAATCAAAAAATGTAAAAACAATTCAAAATAAATTCAATAATGGGATTATAAAGGCATTTAAACCGAGTAATAAGGCTTTTCTAGGCATGAGCGACTATAAATGAACTTTTCTTGACAATGGATGGCTTTTGCTCCATGTTTCTAGAGGTAAACATTCAATTACAAAATGTTTTAACCAAAAAATGTAAAAAAAATTCAAAATAAATTCAATAATGGGATTATAAAGGCATTTAAACCGAGTAATAAGGCTTTTCTAGGCATGAGTGACTATAAATGAACTTTTCTTGACAATGGATGGCTTTCGCTCCACGTTTCCCGAGGCAAACAATCAATTACAATCTGGTTTAATCAAAAAATGTAAAAACAATTCAAAATAAATTCAATAATGGGATTATAAAGGCATTTAAACCGAGTAATAAGGCTTTTCTAGGCATGAGTGACTATAAATGAACTTTTGTTGACAATGGATGGCTTTCGCTCCACGTTTCCCGAGGCAAACAATCAATTGCAATCTGTTTTAATCAAAAAATGTAAAAAAAATTCAAAATAAATTCAATAATGGGATTATAAAGTCATTTAAACTGAGTAATAAGGCTTTTCTAGGCTTGAGTGACTATAAATGAACTTTTCTTGACAATGGATGGCTTTTGCTCCATGTTTCTAGAGGTAAACAATCAATTACAAGCTGTTTTAATCAAAAAATGTAAAAAAAAATTCAAAATAAATTCAATAATGGGATTGTAAAGGCATTTAAACCGAGTAATAAGGCTTTTCTAGGCATGAGTGACTATAAATGAACTTTTCTCGACAATGGATGGCATTCGCTCCATGTTTCCCGAGGCAAACAATCAATTACAATCTGTTTTAATCAAAAAATGTAATAACAATTCAAAATAAATTCATTAATGGGATTATAAAGGCATTTAAACCGAGTAATAAGGCTTTTCTAGGCATGAGTGACTATAAATGAACTTTTCTTGACAATGGATGGCTTTCGCTCCACGTTTCCCGAGGCAAACAATCAATTACAATCTGTTTTAATCAAAAAATGTAAAAACAATTCAAAATAAATTCAATAATGGGATTATAAAGGCATTAAAACCGAGTAATAAGGCTTTTCTAGGCATGAGCGACTATAAATGAACTTTTCTTGACAATGGATAGCTTTCGCTCCACGTTTCCCGAGGCAAACAATCAATTACAATCTGTTTTAATCAAAAAATGTAAAAAAAATTCAAAATAAATTCAATAATGGGATTATAAAGTCATTTAAACTGAGTAATAAGGCTTTTCTAGGCTTGAGTGACTATAAGTGAACTTTTCTTGACAATGGATGGCTGTTGCTCGATGTTTCTAGAGGTAAACAATCAATTACAAGTTGTTTTAATCAAAAAATGTAAAAAAAAATTCAAAATAAATTCAATAATGGGATTGTAAAGGCCTTTAAACCGAGTAATAAGGCTTTTCTAGGCATGAGTGACTATAAATGAACTTTTCTCGACAATGGATGGCTTTCGCTCCATGTTTCCCGAGGCAAACAATCAATTACAATATGTTTTAATCAAAAAATATAAAAACAATTCAAAATAAATTCAATAATGGGATTATAAAGGCATTTAAACCGAGTAATAAGGCTTTGCTAGGCATGAGTGACTGTAAATGAACTTTTGTTGACAATGGATGGCTTTCGCTCCACGTTTCCCGAGGCAAACAATCAATTACAATCTGTTTTAATCAAAAAATGTAAAAACAATTCAAAATAAATTCAATAATGGGATTATAAAGGCATTTAAACCGAGTAATAAGGCTTTTCTAGGCATGAGTGACTGTAAATGAACTTTTCTTGACAATGGATGGCTTTCGCTCCACGTTTCCCGAGGCAAACAATCAATTACAATCTGTTTTAATCAAAAAATGTAATAACAATTCAAAATAAATTCATTAATGGGATTATAAAGGCATTTAAACCGAGTAATAAGGCTTTTCTAGGCATGAGTGACTATAAATGAACTTTTCTTGACAATGGATGGCTTTCGCTCCACGTTTCCCGAGGCAAACAATCAATTACAATCTGTTTTAATCAAAAAATGTAAAAACAATTCAAAATAAATTCAATAATGGGATTATAAAGGCATTTAAACCGAGTAATAAGGCTTTTCTAGGCATGAGTGACTATAAATGAACGTTTCTTGACAATGGATGGCTTTCGCTCCACGTTTCCCGAGGCAAACAATCAGTTACAATCTGTTTTAATCAAAAAATGTTAAAACAATTCAAAATAAATTCAATAATGGGATTATAAAGGCATTTAAACCGAGTAATAAGGCTTTTCTAGGCTTGAGTGACTATAAATGAACTTTTCTTGACAATGGATGGCTGTTGCTCGATGTTTCTAGAGGTAAACAATCAATTACAAGTTGTTTTAATCAAAAAATGTAAAAAAAAATTCAAAATAAATTCAATAATGGGATTGTAAAGGCATTTAAACCGAGTAATAAGGCTTTTCTAGGCATGAGTGACTATAAATGAACTTTTCTCGACAATGGATGGCTTTCGCTCCATGTTTCCCGAGGGAAACAATCAATTACAATCTGTTTTAATCAAAAAATATAAAAACAATTCAAAATAAATTCAATAATGGGATTATAAAGGCATTTAAACCGAGTAATAAGGCTTTTCTAGGCATGAGTGACTATAAATGAACTTTTCTTGACAATGGATGGCTTTCGCTCCACGTTTCCCGAGGCAAACAATCAGTTACAATCTGTTTTAATCAAAAAATGTAAAAACAATTCAAAATAAATTCAATAATGGGATTATAAAGGCATTTAAACCGAGTAATAAGGCTTTTCTAGGCATGAGTGACTATAAATGAACTTTTCTTGACAATGGATGGCTTTCGCTCCACGTTTCCCGAGGCAAACAATCAATTACAATCTGTTTTAATCAAAAAATGTAAAAAAAATTCAAAATAAATTCAATAATGGGATTATAAAGGCATTTAAACAGAGTAATAAGGCTTTTCTAGGCATGAGTGACTATAAATGAACTTTTCTTGACAATGGATGGCTTTCGCTCCACGTTTCCCGAGGCAAACAATCAATTACAATCTGTTTTAATCAAAAAATGTAAAAACAATTCAAAATAAATTCAATAATGGGATTATAAAGGCATTTAAACCGAGTAATAAGGCTTTTCTAGGCATGAGTGACTATAAATGAACTTTTCTCGACAATGGATGGCATTCGCTCCATGTTTCCCGAGGCAAACAATCAATTACAATCTATTTTAATCAAAAAATATAAAAACAATTCAAAATAAATTCAATAATGAGATTATAAAGGCATTTAAACCGAGTAATAAGGCTTTTCTAGGCATGAGTGACTATAAATGAACTTTTCTTGACAATGGATGGCTTTCGCTCCACGTTTCCCGAGGCAAACAATCAGTTACAATCTGTTTTAATCAAAAAATGTAAAAACAATTCAAAATAAATTCAATAATGGGATTATAAAGGCATTTAAACCGAGTAATAAGGCTTTTCTAGGCATGAGTGACTATAAATGAACTTTTCTTGACAATGGATGGCTTTCGCTCCACGTTTCCCGAGGCAAACAATCAGTTACAATCTGTTTTAATCAAAAAATGTTAAAACAATTCAAAATAAATTCAATAATGGGATTATAAAGGCATTTAAACCGAGTAATAAGGCTTTTCTAGGCTTGAGTGACTATAAATGAACTTTTCTTGACAATGGATGGCTGTTGCTCGATGTTTCTAGAGGTAAACAATCAATTACAAGTTGTTTTAATCAAAAAATGTAAAAAAAAATTCAAAATAAATTCAATAATGGGATTGTAAAGGCATTGAAACCGAGTAATAAGGCTTTTCTAGGCATGAGTGACTATAAATGAACTTTTCTCGACAATGGATGGCATTCGCTCCATGTTTCCCAAGGCAAACAATCAATTACAATATGTTTTAATCAAAAAATATAAAAACAATTCAAAATAAATTCAATAATGGGATTATAAAGGCATTTAAACCGAGTAATAAGGCTTTTCTAGGCATGAGTGACTATAAATGAACTTTTCTTGACAATGGATGGCTTTCGCTCCACGTTTCCCGAGGCAAACAATCAATTGCAATCTGTTTTAATCAAAAAATGTAAAAAACATTCAAAATAAATTCAATAATGGGATTATAAAGGCATTTAAACCGAGTAATAAGGCTTTTCTAGGCATGAGTGACTATAAATGAACTTTTCTTGACAATGGATGGCTTTCGCTCCACGTTTCCCGAGGCAAACGATCAATTACAATCTGTTTTAATCAAAAAATGTAAAAACAATTCAAAATAAATTCAATAATGGGATTATAAAGGCATTTAAACCGAGTAATAAGGCTTTTCTAGGCATGAGCGACTATAAATGAACTTTTCTTGACAATGGATGGCTTTTGCTCCATGTTTCTAGAGGTAAACATTCAATTACAAAATGTTTTAATCAAAAAATGTAAAAAAAATTCAAAATAAATTCAATAATGGGATTATAAAGGCATTTAAACCGAGTAATAAGGCTTTTCTAGGCATGAGTGACTATAAATGAACTTTTCTTGACAATGGATGGCTTTCGCTCCACGTTTCCCGAGGCAAACAATCAATTACAATCTGGTTTAATCAAAAAATGTAAAAACAATTCAAAATAAATTCAATAATGGGATTATAAAGGCATTTAAACCGAGTAATAAGGCTTTTCTAGGCATGAGTGACTATAAATGAACTTTTGTTGACAATGGATGGCTTTCGCTCCACGTTTCCCGAGGCAAACAATCAATTACAATCTGTTTTAATCAAAAAATGTAAAAACAATTCAAAATAAATTCATTAATGGGATTATAAAGGCATTTAAACCGAGTAATAAGGCTTTTCTAGGCATGAGTGACTATAAATGAACTTTTGTTGACAATGGATGGTTTTCGCTCCACGTTTCCCGAGGCAAACAATCAATTACAATCTGTTTTAATCAAAAAATGTAAAAACAATTCAAAATAAATTCAATAATGGGATTATAAAGGCATTTAAACCGAGTAATAAGGCTTTTCTAGGCATGAGTGACTGTAAATGAACTTTTCTTGACAATGGATGGCTTTCGCTCCACGTTTCCCGAGGCAAACAATCAATTACAATCTGTTTTAATCAAAAAATGTAAAAAAAATTCAAAATAAATTCAATAATGGGATTATAAAGTCATTTAAACTGAGTAATAAGGCTTTTCTAGGCTTGAGTGACTATAAATGAACTTTTCTTGACAATGGATGGCTTTTGCTCCATGTTTCTAGAGGTAAACAATCAATTACAAGCTGTTTTAATCAAAAAATGTAAAAAAAAATTCAAAATAAATTCAATAATGGGATTGTAAAGGCATTTAAACCGAGTAATAAGGCTTTTCTAGGCATGAGTGACTATAAATGAACTTTTCTCGACAATGGATGGCATTCGCTCCATGTTTCCCGAGGCAAACAATCAATTACAATCTGTTTTAATCAAAAAATGTAATAACAATTCAAAATAAATTCATTAATGGGATTATAAAAGCATTTAAACCGAGTAATAAGGCTTTTCTAGGCATGAGTGACTATAAATGAACTTTTCTTGACAATGGATGGCTTTCGCTCCACGTTTCCCGAGGCAAACAATCAATTACAATCTGTTTTAATCAAAAAATGTAAAAACAATTCAAAATAAATTCAATAATGGGATTATAAAGGCATTAAAACCGAGTAATAAGGCTTTTCTAGGCATGAGCGACTATAAATGAACTTTTCTTGACAATGGATGGCTTTCGCTCCACGTTTCCCGAGGCAAACAATCAATTACAATCTGTTTTAATCAAAAAATGTAAAAAAAATTCAAAATAAATTCAATAATGGGATTATAAAGTCATTTAAACTGAGTAATAAGGCTTTTCTAGGCTTGAGTGACTATAAGTGAACTTTTCTTGACAATGGATGGCTGTTGCTCGATGTTTCTAGAGGTAAACAATCAATTACAAGTTGTTTTAATCAAAAAATGTAAAAAAAAATTCAAAATAAATTCAATAATGGGATTGTAAAGGCATTTAAACCGAGTAATAAGGCTTTTCTAGGCATGAGTGACTATAAATGAACTTTTCTCGACAATGGATGGCTTTCGCTCCATGTTTCCCGAGGCAAACAATCAATTACAATCTGTTTTAATCAAAAAATATAAAAACAATTCAAAATAAATTCAATAATGGGATTATAAAGGCATTTAAACCGAGTAATAAGGCTTTTCTAGGCATGAGTGACTATAAATGAACTTTTCTTGACAATGGATGGCTTTCGCTCCACGTTTCCCGAGGCAAACGATCAATTACAATCTGTTTTAATCAAAAAATGTAAAAACAATTCAAAATAAATTCAATAATGGGATTATAAAGGCATTTAAACCGAGTAATAAGGCTTTTCTAGGCATGAGCGACTATAAATGAACTTTTCTTGACAATGGATGGCTTTTGCTCCATGTTTCTAGAGGTAAACATTCAATTACAAAATGTTTTAACCAAAAAATGTAAAAAAAATTCAAAATAAATTCAATAATGGGATTATAAAGGCATTTAAACCGAGTAATAAGGCTTTTCTAGGCATGAGTGACTATAAATGAACTTTTCTTGACAATGGATGGCTTTCGCTCCACGTTTCCCGAGGCAAACAATCAATTACAATCTGGTTTAATCAAAAAATGTAAAAACAATTCAAAATAAATTCAATAATGGGATTATAAAGGCATTTAAACCGAGTAATAAGGCTTTTCTAGGCATGAGTGACTATAAATGAACTTTTGTTGACAATGGATGGCTTTCGCTCCACGTTTCCCGAGGCAAACAATCAATTACAATCTGTTTTAATCAAAAAATGTAAAAACAATTCAAAATAAATTCAATAATGGGATTATAAAGGCATTTAAACCGAGTAATAAGGCTTTTCTAGGCATGAGTGACTGTAAATGAACTTTTGTTGACAATGGATGGCTTTCGCTCCACGTTTCCCGAGGCAAACAATCAATTACAATCTGTTTTAATCAAAAAATGTAAAAACAATTCAAAATAAATTCAATAATGGGATTATAAAGGCATTTAAACCGAGTAATAAGGCTTTTCTAGGCATGAGTGACTGTAAATGAACTTTTCTTGACAATGGATGGCTTTCGCTCCACGTTTCCCGAGGCAAACAATCAATTACAATCTGTTTTAATCAAAAAATGTAAAAAAAATTCAAAATAAATTCAATAATGGGATTATAAAGTCATTTAAACTGAGTAATAAGGCTTTTCTAGGCTTGAGTGACTATAAATGAACTTTTCTTGACAATGGATGGCTTTTGCTCCATGTTTCTAGAGGTAAACAATCAATTACAAGCTGTTTTAATCAAAAAATGTAAAAAAAAATTCAAAATAAATTCAATAATGGGATTGTAAAGGCATTTAAACCGAGTAATAAGGCTTTTCTAGGCATGAGTGACTATAAATGAACTTTTCTCGACAATGGATGGCATTCGCTCCATGTTTCCCGAGGCAAACAATCAATTACAATCTGTTTTAATCAAAAAATGTAATAACAATTCAAAATAAATTCATTAATGGGATTATAAAGGCATTTAAACCGAGTAATAAGGCTTTTCTAGGCATGAGTGACTATAAATGAACTTTTCTTGACAATGGATGGCTTTCGCTCCACGTTTCCCGAGGCAAACAATCAATTACAATCTGTTTTAATCAAAAAATGTAAAAACAATTCAAAATAAATTCAATAATGGGATTATAAAGGCATTAAAACCGAGTAATAAGGCTTTTCTAGGCATGAGCGACTATAAATGAACTTTTCTTGACAATGGATAGCTTTCGCTCCACGTTTCCCGAGGCAAACAATCAATTACAATCTGTTTTAATCAAAAAATGTAAAAAAAATTCAAAATAAATTCAATAATGGGATTATAAAGTCATTTAAACTGAGTAATAAGGCTTTTCTAGGCTTGAGTGACTATAAGTGAACTTTTCTTGACAATGGATGGCTGTTGCTCGATGTTTCTAGAGGTAAACAATCAATTACAAGTTGTTTTAATCAAAAAATGTAAAAAAAAATTCAAAATAAATTCAATAATGGGATTGTAAAGGCATTTAAACCGAGTAATAAGGCTTTTCTAGGCATGAGTGACTATAAATGAACTTTTCTCGACAATGGATGGCCTTCGCTCCATGTTTCCCGAGGCAAACAATCAATTACAATCTGTTTTAATCAAAAAATATAAAAACAATTCAAAATAAATTCAATAATGGGATTATAAAGGCATTTAAACCGAGTAATAAGGCTTTTCTAGGCATGAGTGACTATAAATGAACTTTTCTTGACAATGGATGGCTTTCGCTCCACGTTTCCCGAGGCAAACAATCAATTACAATCTGTTTTAATCAAAAAATGTAAAAACAATTCAAAATAAATTCAATAATGGGATTATAAAGGCATTAAAACCGAGTAATAAGGCTTTTCTAGGCATGAGCGACTATAAATGAACTTTTCTTGACAATGGATAGCTTTCGCTCCACGTTTCCCGAGGCAAACAATCAATTACAATCTGTTTTAATCAAAAAATGTAAAAAAAATTCAAAATAAATTCAATAATGGGATTATAAAGTCATTTAAACTGAGTAATAAGGCTTTTCTAGGCTTGAGTGACTATAAGTGAACTTTTCTTGACAATGGATGGCTGTTGCTCGATGTTTCTAGAGGTAAACAATCAATTACAAGTTGTTTTAATCAAAAAATGTAAAAAAAAATTCAAAATAAATTCAATAATGGGATTGTAAAGGCATTTAAACCGAGTAATAAGGCTTTTCTAGGCATGAGTGACTATAAATGAACTTTTCTCGACAATGGATGGCCTTCGCTCCATGTTTCCCGAGGCAAACAATCAATTACAATCTGTTTTAATCAAAAAATATAAAAACAATTCAAAATAAATTCAATAATGGGATTATAAAGGCATTTAAACCGAGTAATAAGGCTTTTCTAGGCATGAGTGACTATAAATGAACTTTTCTTGACAATGGATGGCTTTCGCTCCACGTTTCCCGAGGCAAACGATCAATTACAATCTGTTTTAATCAAAAAATGTAAAAACAATTCAAAATAAATTCAATAATGGGATTATAAAGGCATTTAAACCGAGTAATAAGGCTTTTCTAGGCATGAGCGACTATAAATGAACTTTTCTTGACAATGGATGGCTTTTGCTCCATGTTTCTAGAGGTAAACATTCAATTACAAAATGTTTTAACCAAAAAATGTAAAAAAAATTCAAAATAAATTCAATAATGGGATTATAAAGGCATTTAAACCGAGTAATAAGGCTTTTCTAGGCATGAGTGACTATAAATGAACTTTTCTTGACAATGGATGGCTTTCGCTCCACGTTTCCCGAGGCAAACAATCAATTACAATCTGGTTTAATCAAAAAATGTAAAAACAATTCAAAATAAATTCAATAATGGGATTATAAAGGCATTTAAACCGAGTAATAAGGCTTTTCTAGGCATGAGTGACTATAAATGAACTTTTGTTGACAATGGATGGCTTTCGCTCCACGTTTCCCGAGGCAAACAATCAATTACAATCTGTTTTAATCAAAAAATGTAAAAACAATTCAAAATAAATTCAATAATGGGATTATAAAGGCATTTAAACCGAGTAATAAGGCTTTTCTAGGCATGAGTGACTGTAAATGAACTTTTGTTGACAATGGATGGCTTTCGCTCCACGTTTCCCGAGGCAAACAATCAATTACAATCTGTTTTAATCAAAAAATGTAAAAACAATTCAAAATAAATTCAATAATGGGATTATAAAGGCATTTAAACCGAGTAATAAGGCTTTTCTAGGCATGAGTGACTGTAAATGAACTTTTCTTGACAATGGATGGCTTTCGCTCCACGTTTCCCGAGGCAAACAATCAATTACAATCTGTTTTAATCAAAAAATGTAAAAAAAATTCAAAATAAATTCAATAATGGGATTATAAAGTCATTTAAACTGAGTAATAAGGCTTTTCTAGGCTTGAGTGACTATAAATGAACTTTTCTTGACAATGGATGGCTTTTGCTCCATGTTTCTAGAGGTAAACAATCAATTACAAGCTGTTTTAATCAAAAAATGTAAAAAAAAATTCAAAATAAATTCAATAATGGGATTGTAAAGGCATTTAAACCGAGTAATAAGGCTTTTCTAGGCATGAGTGACTATAAATGAACTTTTCTCGACAATGGATGGCATTCGCTCCATGTTTCCCGAGGCAAACAATCAATTACAATCTGTTTTAATCAAAAAATGTAATAACAATTCAAAATAAATTCATTAATGGGATTATAAAAGCATTTAAACCGAGTAATAAGGCTTTTCTAGGCATGAGTGACTATAAATGAACTTTTCTTGACAATGGATGGCTTTCGCTCCACGTTTCCCGAGGCAAACAATCAATTACAATCTGTTTTAATCAAAAAATGTAAAAACAATTCAAAATAAATTCAATAATGGGATTATAAAGGCATTTAAACCGAGTAATAAGGCTTTTCTAGGCATGAGTGACTGTAAATGAACTTTTCTTGACAATGGATGGCTTTCGCTCCATGTTTCCCGAGGCAAACAATCAATTACAATCTGGTTTAATCAAAAAATGTAAAAACAATTCAAAATAAATTCAATAATGGGATTATAAAGGCATTTAAACCGAGTAATAAGGCTTTTCTAGGCATGAGTGACTATAAATGAACTTTTCTCGACAATGGATGGCATTCGCTCCATGTTTCCCGAGGCAAACAATCAATTACAATCTGTTTTAATCAAAAAATGTAATAACAATTCAAAATAAATTCATTAATGGGATTATAAAGGCATTTAAACCGAGTAATAAGGCTTTTCTAGGCATGAGTGACTATAAATGAACTTTTCTTGACAATGGATGGCTTTCGCTCCACGTTTCCCGAGGCAAACAATCAATTACAATCTGTTTTAATCAAAAAATGTAAAAACAATTCAAAATAAATTCAATAATGGGATTATAAAGGCATTAAAACCGAGTAATAAGGCTTTTCTAGGCATGAGCGACTATAAATGAACTTTTCTTGACAATGGATAGCTTTCGCTCCACGTTTCCCGAGGCAAACAATCAATTACAATCTGTTTTAATCAAAAAATGTAAAAAAAATTCAAAATAAATTCAATAATGGGATTATAAAGTCATTTAAACTGAGTAATAAGGCTTTTCTAGGCTTGAGTGACTATAAGTGAACTTTTCTTGACAATGGATGGCTGTTGCTCGATGTTTCTAGAGGTAAACAATCAATTACAAGTTGTTTTAATCAAAAAATGTAAAAAAAAATTCAAAATAAATTCAATAATGGGATTGTAAAGGCATTTAAACCGAGTAATAAGGCTTTTCTAGGCATGAGTGACTATAAATGAACTTTTCTCGACAATGGATGGCCTTCGCTCCATGTTTCCCGAGGCAAACAATCAATTACAATCTGTTTTAATCAAAAAATATAAAAACAATTCAAAATAAATTCAATAATGGGATTATAAAGGCATTTAAACCGAGTAATAAGGCTTTTCTAGGCATGAGTGACTATAAATGAACTTTTCTTGACAATGGATGGCTTTCGCTCCACGTTTCCCGAGGCAAACAATCAATTACAATCTGTTTTAATCAAAAAATGTAAAAACAATTCAAAATAAATTCAATAATGGGATTATAAAGGCATTAAAACCGAGTAATAAGGCTTTTCTAGGCATGAGCGACTATAAATGAACTTTTCTTGACAATGGATAGCTTTCGCTCCACGTTTCCCGAGGCAAACAATCAATTACAATCTGTTTTAATCAAAAAATGTAAAAAAAATTCAAAATAAATTCAATAATGGGATTATAAAGTCATTTAAACTGAGTAATAAGGCTTTTCTAGGCTTGAGTGACTATAAGTGAACTTTTCTTGACAATGGATGGCTGTTGCTCGATGTTTCTAGAGGTAAACAATCAATTACAAGTTGTTTTAATCAAAAAATGTAAAAAAAAATTCAAAATAAATTCAATAATGGGATTGTAAAGGCATTTAAACCGAGTAATAAGGCTTTTCTAGGCATGAGTGACTATAAATGAACTTTTCTCGACAATGGATGGCCTTCGCTCCATGTTTCCCGAGGCAAACAATCAATTACAATCTGTTTTAATCAAAAAATATAAAAACAATTCAAAATAAATTCAATAATGGGATTATAAAGGCATTTAAACCGAGTAATAAGGCTTTTCTAGGCATGAGTGACTATAAATGAACTTTTCTTGACAATGGATGGCTTTCGCTCCACGTTTCCCGAGGCAAACGATCAATTACAATCTGTTTTAATCAAAAAATGTAAAAACAATTCAAAATAAATTCAATAATGGGATTATAAAGGCATTTAAACCGAGTAATAAGGCTTTTCTAGGCATGAGCGACTATAAATGAACTTTTCTTGACAATGGATGGCTTTTGCTCCATGTTTCTAGAGGTAAACATTCAATTACAAAATGTTTTAACCAAAAAATGTAAAAAAAATTCAAAATAAATTCAATAATGGGATTATAAAGGCATTTAAACCGAGTAATAAGGCTTTTCTAGGCATGAGTGACTATAAATGAACTTTTCTTGACAATGGATGGCTTTCGCTCCACGTTTCCCGAGGCAAACAATCAATTACAATCTGGTTTAATCAAAAAATGTAAAAACAATTCAAAATAAATTCAATAATGGGATTATAAAGGCATTTAAACCGAGTAATAAGGCTTTTCTAGGCATGAGTGACTATAAATGAACTTTTGTTGACAATGGATGGCTTTCGCTCCACGTTTCCCGAGGCAAACAATCAATTGCAATCTGTTTTAATCAAAAAATGTAAAAAAAATTCAAAATAAATTCAATAATGGGATTATAAAGTCATTTAAACTGAGTAATAAGGCTTTTCTAGGCTTGAGTGACTATAAATGAACTTTTCTTGACAATGGATGGCTTTTGCTCCATGTTTCTAGAGGTAAACAATCAATTACAAGCTGTTTTAATCAAAAAATGTAAAAAAAAATTCAAAATAAATTCAATAATGGGATTGTAAAGGCATTTAAACCGAGTAATAAGGCTTTTCTAGGCATGAGTGACTATAAATGAACTTTTCTCGACAATGGATGGCATTCGCTCCATGTTTCCCGAGGCAAACAATCAATTACAATCTGTTTTAATCAAAAAATGTAATAACAATTCAAAATAAATTCATTAATGGGATTATAAAGGCATTTAAACCGAGTAATAAGGCTTTTCTAGGCATGAGTGACTATAAATGAACTTTTCTTGACAATGGATGGCTTTCGCTCCACGTTTCCCGAGGCAAACAATCAATTACAATCTGTTTTAATCAAAAAATGTAAAAACAATTCAAAATAAATTCAATAATGGGATTATAAAGGCATTAAAACCGAGTAATAAGGCTTTTCTAGGCATGAGCGACTATAAATGAACTTTTCTTGACAATGGATAGCTTTCGCTCCACGTTTCCCGAGGCAAACAATCAATTACAATCTGTTTTAATCAAAAAATGTAAAAAAAATTCAAAATAAATTCAATAATGGGATTATAAAGTCATTTAAACTGAGTAATAAGGCTTTTCTAGGCTTGAGTGACTATAAGTGAACTTTTCTTGACAATGGATGGCTGTTGCTCGATGTTTCTAGAGGTAAACAATCAATTACAAGTTGTTTTAATCAAAAAATGTAAAAAAAAATTCAAAATAAATTCAATAATGGGATTGTAAAGGCCTTTAAACCGAGTAATAAGGCTTTTCTAGGCATGAGTGACTATAAATGAACTTTTCTCGACAATGGATGGCTTTCGCTCCATGTTTCCCGAGGCAAACAATCAATTACAATATGTTTTAATCAAAAAATATAAAAACAATTCAAAATAAATTCAATAATGGGATTATAAAGGCATTTAAACCGAGTAATAAGGCTTTTCTAGGCATGAGTGACTGTAAATGAACTTTTGTTGACAATGGATGGCTTTCGCTCCACGTTTCCCGAGGCAAACAATCAATTACAATCTGTTTTAATCAAAAAATGTAAAAACAATTCAAAATAAATTCAATAATGGGATTATAAAGGCATTTAAACCGAGTAATAAGGCTTTTCTAGGCATGAGTGACTGTAAATGAACTTTTCTTGACAATGGATGGCTTTCGCTCCACGTTTCCCGAGGCAAACAATCAATTACAATCTGTTTTAATCAAAAAATGTAATAACAATTCAAAATAAATTCATTAATGGGATTATAAAGGCATTTAAACCGAGTAATAAGGCTTTTCTAGGCATGAGTGACTATAAATGAACTTTTCTTGACAATGGATGGCTTTCGCTCCACGTTTCCCGAGGCAAACAATCAATTACAATCTGTTTTAATCAAAAAATGTAAAAACAATTCAAAATAAATTCAATAATGGGATTATAAAGGCATTAAAACCGAGTAATAAGGCTTTTCTAGGCATGAGCGACTATAAATGAACTTTTCTTGACAATGGATAGCTTTCGCTCCACGTTTCCCGAGGCAAACAATCAATTACAATCTGTTTTAATCAAAAAATGTAAAAAAAATTCAAAATAAATTCAATAATGGGATTATAAAGTCATTTAAACTGAGTAATAAGGCTTTTCTAGGCTTGAGTGACTATAAGTGAACTTTTCTTGACAATGGATGGCTGTTGCTCGATGTTTCTAGAGGTAAACAATCAATTACAAGTTGTTTTAATCAAAAAATGTAAAAAAAAATTCAAAATAAATTCAATAATGGGATTGTAAAGGCATTTAAACCGAGTAATAAGGCTTTTCTAGGCATGAGTGACTATAAATGAACTTTTCTCGACAATGGATGGCTTTCGCTCCATGTTTCCCGAGGCAAACAATCAATTACAATCTGTTTTAATCAAAAAATATAAAAACAATTCAAAATAAATTCAATAATGGGATTATAAAGGCATTTAAACCGAGTAATAAGGCTTTTCTAGGCATGAGTGACTATAAATGAACTTTTCTTGACAATGGATGGCTTTCGCTCCACGTTTCCCGAGGCAAACGATCAATTACAATCTGTTTTAATCAAAAAATGTAAAAACAATTCAAAATAAATTCAATAATGGGATTATAAAGGCATTTAAACCGAGTAATAAGGCTTTTCTAGGCATGAGCGACTATAAATGAACTTTTCTTGACAATGGATGGCTTTTGCTCCATGTTTCTAGAGGTAAACATTCAATTACAAAATGTTTTAACCAAAAAATGTAAAAAAAATTCAAAATAAATTCAATAATGGGATTATAAAGGCATTTAAACCGAGTAATAAGGCTTTTCTAGGCATGAGTGACTATAAATGAACTTTTCTTGACAATGGATGGCTTTCGCTCCACGTTTCCCGAGGCAAACAATCAATTACAATCTGGTTTAATCAAAAAATGTAAAAACAATTCAAAATAAATTCAATAATGGGATTATAAAGGCATTTAAACCGAGTAATAAGGCTTTTCTAGGCATGAGTGACTATAAATGAACTTTTGTTGACAATGGATGGCTTTCGCTCCACGTTTCCCGAGGCAAATAATCAATTGCAATCTGTTTTAATCAAAAAATGTAAAAAAAATTCAAAATAAATTCAATAATGGGATTATAAAGTCATTTAAACTGAGTAATAAGGCTTTTCTAGGCTTGAGTGACTATAAATGAACTTTTCTTGACAATGGATGGCTTTTGCTCCATGTTTTTAGAGGTAAACAATCAATTACAAGCTGTTTTAATCAAAAAATGAAAAAAAAAATTCAAAATAAATTCAATAATGGGATTGTAAAGGCATTTAAACCGAGTAATAAGGCTTTTCTAGGCATGAGTGACTATAAATGAACTTTTCTCGACAATGGATGGCATTCGCTCCATGTTTCCCGAGGCAAACAATCAATTACAATCTGTTTTAATCAAAAAATGTAATAACAATTCAAAATAAATTCATTAATGGGATTATAAAGGCATTTAAACCGAGTAATAAGGCTTTTCTAGGCATGAGTGACTATAAATGAACTTTTCTTGACAATGGATGGCTTTCGCTCCACGTTTCCCGAGGCAAACAATCAATTACAATCTGTTTTAATCAAAAAATGTAAAAACAATTCAAAATAAATTCAATAATGGGATTATAAAGGCATTAAAACCGAGTAATAAGGCTTTTCTAGGCATGAGCGACTATAAATGAACTTTTCTTGACAATGGATAGCTTTCGCTCCACGTTTCCCGAGGCAAACAATCAATTACAATCTGTTTTAATCAAAAAATGTAAAAAAAATTCAAAATAAATTCAATAATGGGATTATAAAGTCATTTAAACTGAGTAATAAGGCTTTTCTAGGCTTGAGTGACTATAAGTGAACTTTTCTTGACAATGGATGGCTGTTGCTCGATGTTTCTAGAGGTAAACAATCAATTACAAGTTGTTTTAATCAAAAAATGTAAAAAAAAATTCAAAATAAATTCAATAATGGGATTGTAAAGGCATTTAAACCGAGTAATAAGGCTTTTCTAGGCATGAGTGACTATAAATGAACTTTTCTCGACAATGGATGGCATTCGCTCCATGTTTCCCGAGGCAAACAATCAATTACAATATGTTTTAATCAAAAAATATAAAAACAATTCAAAATAAATTCAATAATGGGATTATAAAGGCATTTAAACCGAGTAATAAGGCTTTTCTAGGCATGAGTGACTGTAAATGAACTTTTGTTGACAATGGATGGCTTTCGCTCCACGTTTCCCGAGGCAAACAATCAATTACAATCTGTTTTAATCAAAAAATGTAAAAACAATTCAAAATAAATTCAATAATGGGATTATAAAGGCATTTAAACCGAGTAATAAGGCTTTTCTAGGCATGAGTGACTGTAAATGAACTTTTCTTGACAATGGATGGCTTTCGCTCCACGTTTCCCGAGGCAAACAATCAATTACAATCTGTTTTAATCAAAAAATGTAAAAAAAATTCAAAATAAATTCAATAATGGGATTATAAAGTCATTTAAACTGAGTAATAAGGCTTTTCTAGGCTTGAGTGACTATAAATGAACTTTTCTTGACAATGGATGGCTTTTGCTCCATGTTTCTAGAGGTAAACAATCAATTACAAGCTGTTTTAATCAAAAAATGTAAAAAAAAATTCAAAATAAATTCAATAATGGGATTGTAAAGGCATTTAAACCGAGTAATAAGGCTTTTCTAGGCATGAGTGACTATAAATGAACTTTTCTCGACAATGGATGGCATTCGCTCCATGTTTCCCGAGGCAAACAATCAATTACAATCTGTTTTAATCAAAAAATGTAATAACAATTCAAAATAAATTCATTAATGGGATTATAAAGGCATTTAAACCGAGTAATAAGGCTTTTCTAGGCATGAGTGACTATAAATGAACGTTTCTTGACAATGGATGGCTTTCGCTCCACGTTTCCCGAGGCAAACAATCAATTACAATCTGTTTTAATCAAAAAATGTAAAAACAATTCAAAATAAATTCAATAATGGGATTATAAAGGCATTAAAACCGAGTAATAAGGCTTTTCTAGGCATGAGCGACTATAAATGAACTTTTCTTGACAATGGATAGCTTTCGCTCCACGTTTCCCGAGGCAAACAATCAATTACAATCTGTTTTAATCAAAAAATGTAAAAAAAATTCAAAATAAATTCAATAATGGGATTATAAAGTCATTTAAACTGAGTAATAAGGCTTTTCTAGGCTTGAGTGACTATAAGTGAACTTTTCTTGACAATGGATGGCTGTTGCTCGATGTTTCTAGAGGTAAACAATCAATTACAAGTTGTTTTAATCAAAAAATGTAAAAAAAAATTCAAAATAAATTCAATAATGGGATTGTAAAGGCATTTAAACCGAGTAATAAGGCTTTTCTAGGCATGAGTGACTATAAATGAACTTTTCTCGACAATGGAAGGCTTTCGCTCCATGTTTCCCGAGGCAAACAATCAATTACAATCTGTTTTAATCAAAAAATATAAAAACAATTCAAAATAAATTCAATAATGGGATTATAAAGGCATTTAAACCGAGTAATAAGGCTTTTCTAGGCATGAGTGACTATAAATGAACTTTTCTTGACAATGGATGGCTTTCGCTCCACGTTTCCCGAGGCAAACAATCAGTTACAATCTGTTTTAATCAAAAAATGTAAAAACAATTCAAAATAAATTCAATAATGGGATTATAAAGGCATTTAAACCGAGTAATAAGGCTTTTCTAGGCATGAGTGACTATAAATGAACTTTTCTTGACAATGGATGGCTTTCGCTCCACGTTTCCCGAGGCAAACAATCAATTACAATCTGTTTTAATCAAAAAATGTAAAAAAAATTCAAAATAAATTCAATAATGGGATTATAAAGGCATTTAAACAGAGTAATAAGGCTTTTCTAGGCATGAGTGACTATAAATGAACTTTTCTTGACAATGGATGGCTTTCGCTCCACGTTTCCCGAGGCAAACAATCAATTACAATCTGTTTTAATCAAAAAATATAAAAACAATTCAAAATAAATTCAATAATGGGATTATAAAGGCATTTAAACCGAGTAATAAGGCTTTTCTAGGCATGAGTGACTATAAATGAACTTTTCTTGACAATGGATGGCTTTCGCTCCACGTTTCCCGAGGCAAACAATCAATTGCAATCTGTTTTAATCAAAAAATGTAAAAAACATTCAAAATAAATTCAATAATGGGATTATAAAGGCATTTAAACCGAGTAATAAGGCTTTTCTAGGCATGAGTGACTATAAATGAACTTTTCTTGACAATGGATGGCTTTCGCTCCACGTTTCCCGAGGCAAACGATCAATTACAATCTGTTTTAATCAAAAAATGTAAAAACAATTCAAAATAAATTCAATAATGGGATTATAAAGGCATTTAAACCGAGTAATAAGGCTTTTCTAGGCATGAGCGACTATAAATGAACTTTTCTTGACAATGGATGGCTTTTGCTCCATGTTTCTAGAGGTAAACATTCAATTACAAAATGTTTTAATCAAAAAATGTAAAAAAAATTCAAAATAAATTCAATAATGGGATTATAAAGGCATTTAAACCGAGTAATAAGGCTTTTCTAGGCATGAGTGACTATAAATGAACTTTTCTTGACAATGGATGGCTTTCGCTCCACGTTTCCCGAGGCAAACAATCAATTACAATCTGGTTTAATCAAAAAATGTAAAAACAATTCAAAATAAATTCAATAATGGGATTATAAAGGCATTTAAACCGAGTAATAAGGCTTTTCTAGGCATGAGTGACTATAAATGAACTTTTGTTGACAATGGATGGCTTTCGCTCCACGTTTCCCGAGGCAAACAATCAATTACAATCTGTTTTAATCAAAAAATGTAAAAACAATTCAAAATAAATTCAATAATGGGATTATAAAGGCATTTAAACCGAGTAATAAGGCTTTTCTAGGCATGAGTGACTATAAATGAACTTTTGTTGACAATGGATGGCTTTCGCTCCACGTTTCCCGAGGCAAACAATCAATTACAATCTGTTTTAATCAAAAAATGTAAAAACAATTCAAAATAAATTCAATAATGGGATTATAAAGGCATTTAAACCGAGTAATAAGGCTTTTCTAGGCATGAGTGACTGTAAATGAACTTTTCTTGACAATGGATGGCTTTCGCTCCACGTTTCCCGAGGCAAACAATCAATTACAATCTGTTTTAATCAAAAAATGTAAAAAAAATTCAAAATAAATTCAATAATGGGATTATAAAGTCATTTAAACTGAGTAATAAGGCTTTTCTAGGCTTGAGTGACTATAAATGAACTTTTCTTGACAATGGATGGCTTTTGCTCCATGTTTCTAGAGGTAAACAATCAATTACAAGCTGTTTTAATCAAAAAATGTAAAAAAAAATTCAAAATAAATTCAATAATGGGATTGTAAAGGCATTTAAACCGAGTAATAAGGCTTTTCTAGGCATGAGTGACTATAAATGAACTTTTCTCGACAATGGATGGCATTCGCTCCATGTTTCCCGAGGCAAACAATCAATTACAATCTGTTTTAATCAAAAAATGTAATAACAATTCAAAATAAATTCATTAATGGGATTATAAAAGCATTTAAACCGAGTAATAAGGCTTTTCTAGGCATGAGTGACTATAAATGAACTTTTCTTGACAATGGATGGCTTTCGCTCCACGTTTCCCGAGGCAAACAATCAATTACAATCTGTTTTAATCAAAAAATGTAAAAACAATTCAAAATAAATTCAATAATGGGATTATAAAGGCATTAAAACCGAGTAATAAGGCTTTTCTAGGCATGAGCGACTATAAATGAACTTTTCTTGACAATGGATAGCTTTCGCTCCACGTTTCCCGAGGCAAACAATCAATTACAATCTGTTTTAATCAAAAAATGTAAAAAAAATTCAAAATAAATTCAATAATGGGATTATAAAGTCATTTAAACTGAGTAATAAGGCTTTTCTAGGCTTGAGTGACTATAAGTGAACTTTTCTTGACAATGGATGGCTGTTGCTCGATGTTTCTAGAGGTAAACAATCAATTACAAGTTGTTTTAATCAAAAAATGTAAAAAAAAATTCAAAATAAATTCAATAATGGGATTGTAAAGGCATTTAAACCGAGTAATAAGGCTTTTCTAGGCATGAGTGACTATAAATGAACTTTTCTCGACAATGGATGGCTTTCGCTCCGTGTTTCCCGAGGCAAACAATCAATTACAATCTGTTTTAATCAAAAAATATAAAAACAATTCAAAATAAATTCAATAATGGGATTATAAAGGCATTTAAACCGAGTAATAAGGCTTTTCTAGGCATGAGTGACTATAAATGAACTTTTCTTGACAATGGATGGCTTTCGCTCCACGTTTCCCGAGGCAAACAATCAGTTACAATCTGTTTTAATCAAAAAATGTAAAAACAATTCAAAATAAATTCAATAATGGGATTATAAAGGCATTTAAACCGAGTAATAAGGCTTTTCTAGGCATGAGTGACTATAAATGAACTTTTCTTGACAATGGATGGCTTTCGCTCCACGTTTCCCGAGGCAAACAATCAATTACAATCTGTTTTAATCAAAAAATGTAAAAAAAATTCAAAATAAATTCAATAATGGGATTATAAAGGCATTTAAACAGAGTAATAAGGCTTTTCTAGGCATGAGTGACTATAAATGAACTTTTCTTGACAATGGATGGCTTTCGCTCCACGTTTCCCGAGGCAAACAATCAATTACAATCTGTTTTAATCAAAAAATGTAAAAACAATTCAAAATAAATTCAATAATGGGATTATAAAGGCATTTAAACCGAGTAATAAGGCTTTTCTAGGCATGAGTGACTATAAATGAACTTTTCTCGACAATGGATGGCATTCGCTCCATGTTTCCCGAGGCAAACAATCAATTACAATCTGTTTTAATCAAAAAATATAAAAACAATTCAAAATAAATTCAATAATGGGATTATAAAGGCATTTAAACCGAGTAATAAGGCTTTTCTAGGCATGAGTGACTATAAATGAACTTTTCTTGACAATGGATGGCTTTCGCTCCACGTTTCCCGAGGCAAACAATCAGTTACAATCTGTTTTAATCAAAAAATGTAAAAACAATTCAAAATAAATTCAATAATGGGATTATAAAGGCATTTAAACCGAGTAATAAGGCTTTTCTAGGCATGAGTGACTATAAATGAACTTTTCTTGACAATGGATGGCTTTCGCTCCACGTTTCCCGAGGCAAACAATCAGTTACAATCTGTTTTAATCAAAAAATGTTAAAACAATTCAAAATAAATTCAATAATGGGATTATAAAGGCATTTAAACCGAGTAATAAGGCTTTTCTAGGCTTGAGTGACTATAAATGAACTTTTCTTGACAATGGATGGCTGTTGCTCGATGTTTCTAGAGGTAAACAATCAATTACAAGTTGTTTTAATCAAAAAATGTAAAAAAAAATTCAAAATAAATTCAATAATGGGATTGTAAAGGCATTTAAACCGAGTAATAAGGCTTTTCTAGGCATGAGTGACTATAAATGAACTTTTCTCGACAATGGATGGCATTCGCTCCATGTTTCCCGAGGCAAACAATCAATTACAATATGTTTTAATCAAAAAATATAAAAACAATTCAAAATAAATTCAATAATGGGATTATAAAGGCATTTAAACCGAGTAATAAGGCTTTTCTAGGCATGAGTGACTATAAATGAACTTTTCTTGACAATGGATGGCTTTCGCTCCACGTTTCCCGAGGCAAACAATCAATTGCAATCTGTTTTAATCAAAAAATGTAAAAAACATTCAAAATAAATTCAATAATGGGATTATAAAGGCATTTAAACCGAGTAATAAGGCTTTTCTAGGCATGAGTGACTATAAATGAACTTTTCTTGACAATGGATGGCTTTCGCTCCACGTTTCCCGAGGCAAACGATCAATTACAATCTGTTTTAATCAAAAAATGTAAAAACAATTCAAAATAAATTCAATAATGGGATTATAAAGGCATTTAAACCGAGTAATAAGGCTTTTCTAGGCATGAGCGACTATAAATGAACTTTTCTTGACAATGGATGGCTTTTGCTCCATGTTTCTAGAGGTAAACATTCAATTACAAAATGTTTTAATCAAAAAATGTAAAAAAAATTCAAAATAAATTCAATAATGGGATTATAAAGGCATTTAAACCGAGTAATAAGGCTTTTCTAGGCATGAGTGACTATAAATGAACTTTTCTTGACAATGGATGGCTTTCGCTCCACGTTTCCCGAGGCAAACAATCAATTACAATCTGGTTTAATCAAAAAATGTAAAAACAATTCAAAATAAATTCAATAATGGGATTATAAAGGCATTTAAACCGAGTAATAAGGCTTTTCTAGGCATGAGTGACTATAAATGAACTTTTGTTGACAATGGATGGCTTTCGCTCCACGTTTCCCGAGGCAAACAATCAATTACAATCTGTTTTAATCAAAAAATGTAAAAACAATTCAAAATAAATTCAATAATGGGATTATAAAGGCATTTAAACCGAGTAATAAGGCTTTTCTAGGCATGAGTGACTATAAATGAACTTTTGTTGACAATGGATGGCTTTCGCTCCACGTTTCCCGAGGCAAACAATCAATTACAATCTGTTTTAATCAAAAAATGTAAAAACAATTCAAAATAAATTCAATAATGGGATTATAAAGGCATTTAAACCGAGTAATAAGGCTTTTCTAGGCATGAGTGACTGTAAATGAACTTTTCTTGACAATGGATGGCTTTCGCTCCACGTTTCCCGAGGCAAACAATCAATTACAATCTGTTTTAATCAAAAAATGTAAAAAAAATTCAAAATAAATTCAATAATGGGATTATAAAGTCATTTAAACTGAGTAATAAGGCTTTTCTAGGCTTGAGTGACTATAAATGAACTTTTCTTGACAATGGATGGCTTTTGCTCCATGTTTCTAGAGGTAAACAATCAATTACAAGCTGTTTTAATCAAAAAATGTAAAAAAAAATTTAAAATAAATTCAATAATGGGATTGTAAAGGCATTTAAACCGAGTAATAAGGCTTTTCTAGGCATGAGTGACTATAAATGAACTTTTCTCGACAATGGATGGCATTCGCTCCATGTTTCCCGAGGCAAACAATCAATTACAATCTGTTTTAATCAAAAAATGTAATAACAATTCAAAATAAATTCATTAATGGGATTATAAAAGCGTTTAAACCGAGTAATAAGGCTTTTCTAGGCATGAGTGACTATAAATGAACTTTTCTTGACAATGGATGGCTTTCGCTCCACGTTTCCCGAGGCAAACAATCAATTACAATCTGTTTTAATCAAAAAATGTAAAAACAATTCAAAATAAATTCAATAATGGGATTATAAAGGCATTAAAACCGAGTAATAAGGCTTTTCTAGGCATGAGCGACTATAAATGAACTTTTCTTGACAATGGATGGCTTTCGCTCCACGTTTCCCGAGGCAAACAATCAATTACAATCTGTTTTAATCAAAAAATGTAAAAAAAATTCAAAATAAATTCAATAATGGGATTATAAAGTCATTTAAACTGAGTAATAAGGCTTTTCTAGGCTTGAGTGACTATAAATGAACTTTTCTTGACAATGGATGGCTGTTGCTCGATGTTTCTAGAGGTAAACAATCAATTACAAGTTGTTTTAATCAAAAAATGTAAAAAAAAATTCAAAATAAATTCAATAATGGGATTGTAAAGGCATTTAAACCGAGTAATAAGGCTTTTCTAGGCATGAGTGACTATAAATGAACTTTTCTCGACAATGGATGGCTTTCGCTCCATGTTTCCCGAGGCAAACAATCAATTACAATCTGTTTTAATCAAAAAATATAAAAACAATTCAAAATAAATTCAATAATGGGATTATAAAGGCATTTAAACCGAGTAATAAGGCTTTTCTAGGCATGAGTGACTATAAATGAACTTTTCTTGACAATGGATGGCTTTCGCTCCACGTTTCCCGAGGCAAACAATCAGTTACAATCTGTTTTAATCAAAAAATGTAAAAACAATTCAAAATAAATTCAATAATGGGATTATAAAGGCATTTAAACCGAGTAATAAGGCTTTTCTAGGCATGAGTGACTATAAATGAACTTTTCTTGACAATGGATGGCTGTTGCTCGATGTTTCTAGAGGTAAACAATCAATTACAAGTTGTTTTAATCAAAAAATGTAAAAAAAAATTCAAAATAAATTCAATAATGGGATTGTAAAGGCATTTAAACCGAGTAATAAGGCTTTTCTAGGCATGAGTGACTATAAATGAACTTTTCTCGACAATGGATGGCATTCGCTCCATGTTTCCCGAGGCAAACAATCAATTACAATATGTTTTAATCAAAAAATATAAAAACAATTCAAAATAAATTCAATAATGGGATTATAAAGGCATTTAAACCGAGTAATAAGGCTTTTCTAGGCATGAGTGACTATAAATGAACTTTTCTTGACAATGGATGGCTTTCGCTCCACGTTTCCCGAGGCAAACAATCAATTGCAATCTGTTTTAATCAAAAAATGTAAAAAACATTCAAAATAAATTCAATAATGGGATTATAAAGGCATTTAAACCGAGTAATAAGGCTTTTCTAGGCATGAGTGACTATAAATGAACTTTTCTTGACAATGGATGGCTTTCGCTCCACGTTTCCCGAGGCAAACGATCAATTACAATCTGTTTTAATCAAAAAATGTAAAAACAATTCAAAATAAATTCAATAATGGGATTATAAAGGCATTTAAACCGAGTAATAAGGCTTTTCTAGGCATGAGCGACTATAAATGAACTTTTCTTGACAATGGATGGCTTTTGCTCCATGTTTCTAGAGGTAAACATTCAATTACAAAATGTTTTAATCAAAAAATGTAAAAAAAATTCAAAATAAATTCAATAATGGGATTATAAAGGCATTTAAACCGAGTAATAAGGCTTTTCTAGGCATGAGTGACTATAAATGAACTTTTCTTGACAATGGATGGCTTTCGCTCCACGTTTCCCGAGGCAAACAATCAATTACAATCTGGTTTAATCAAAAAATGTAAAAACAATTCAAAATAAATTCAATAATGGGATTATAAAGGCATTTAAACCGAGTAATAAGGCTTTTCTAGGCATGAGTGACTATAAATGAACTTTTGTTGACAATGGATGGCTTTCGCTCCACGTTTCTCGAGGCAAACAATCAATTACAATCTGTTTTAATCAAAAAATGTAAAAACAATTCAAAATAAATTCAATAATGGGATTATAAAGGCATTTAAACCGAGTAATAAGGCTTTTCTAGGCATGAGTGACTATAAATGAACTTTTGTTGACAATGGATGGCTTTCGCTCCACGTTTCCCGAGGCAAACAATCAATTACAATCTGTTTTAATCAAAAAATGTAAAAACAATTCAAAATAAATTCAATAATGGGATTATAAAGGCATTTAAACCGAGTAATAAGGCTTTTCTAGGCATGAGTGACTGTAAATGAACTTTTCTTGACAATGGATGGCTTTCGCTCCACGTTTCCCGAGGCAAACAATCAATTACAATCTGTTTTAATCAAAAAATGTAAAAAAAATTCAAAATAAATTCAATAATGGGATTATAAAGTCATTTAAACTGAGTAATAAGGCTTTTCTAGGCTTGAGTGACTATAAATGAACTTTTCTTGACAATGGATGGCTTTTGCTCCATGTTTCTAGAGGTAAACAATCAATTACAAGCTGTTTTAATCAAAAAATGTAAAAAAAAATTTAAAATAAATTCAATAATGGGATTGTAAAGGCATTTAAACCGAGTAATAAGGCTTTTCTAGGCATGAGTGACTATAAATGAACTTTTCTCGACAATGGATGGCATTCGCTCCATGTTTCCCGAGGCAAACAATCAATTACAATCTGTTTTAATCAAAAAATGTAATAACAATTCAAAATAAATTCATTAATGGGATTATAAAAGCGTTTAAACCGAGTAATAAGGCTTTTCTAGGCATGAGTGACTATAAATGAACTTTTCTTGACAATGGATGGCTTTCGCTCCACGTTTCCCGAGGCAAACAATCAATTACAATCTGTTTTAATCAAAAAATGTAAAAACAATTCAAAATAAATTCAATAATGGGATTATAAAGGCATTAAAACCGAGTAATAAGGCTTTTCTAGGCATGAGCGACTATAAATGAACTTTTCTTGACAATGGATGGCTTTCGCTCCACGTTTCCCGAGGCAAACAATCAATTACAATCTGTTTTAATCAAAAAATGTAAAAAAAATTCAAAATAAATTCAATAATGGGATTATAAAGTCATTTAAACTGAGTAATAAGGCTTTTCTAGGCTTGAGTGACTATAAATGAACTTTTCTTGACAATGGATGGCTGTTGCTCGATGTTTCTAGAGGTAAACAATCAATTACAAGTTGTTTTAATCAAAAAATGTAAAAAAAAATTCAAAATAAATTCAATAATGGGATTGTAAAGGCATTTAAACCGAGTAATAAGGCTTTTCTAGGCATGAGTGACTATAAATGAACTTTTCTCGACAATGGATGGCTTTCGCTCCATGTTTCCCGAGGCAAACAATCAATTACAATCTGTTTTAATCAAAAAATATAAAAACAATTCAAAATAAATTCAATAATGGGATTATAAAGGCATTTAAACCGAGTAATAAGGCTTTTCTAGGCATGAGTGACTATAAATGAACTTTTCTTGACAATGGATGGCTTTCGCTCCACGTTTCCCGAGGCAAACAATCAGTTACAATCTGTTTTAATCAAAAAATGTAAAAACAATTCAAAATAAATTCAATAATGGGATTATAAAGGCATTTAAACCGAGTAATAAGGCTTTTCTAGGCATGAGTGACTATAAATGAACTTTTCTTGACAATGGATGGCTTTCGCTCCACGTTTCCCGAGGCAAACAATCAATTACAATCTGTTTTAATCAAAAAATGTAAAAAAAATTCAAAATAAATTCAATAATGGGATTATAAAGGCATTTAAACAGAGTAATAAGGCTTTTCTAGGCATGAGTGACTATAAATGAACTTTTCTTGACAATGGATGGCTTTCGCTCCACGTTTCCCGAGGCAAACAATCAATTACAATCTGTTTTAATCAAAAAATGTAAAAACAATTCAAAATAAATTCAATAATGGGATTATAAAGGCATTTAAACCGAGTAATAAGGCTTTTCTAGGCATGAGTGACTATAAATGAACTTTTCTCGACAATGGATGGCATTCGCTCCATGTTTCCCGAGGCAAACAATCAATTACAATCTGTTTTAATCAAAAAATATAAAAACAATTCAAAATAAATTCAATAATGGGATTATAAAGGCATTTAAACCGAGTAATAAGGCTTTTCTAGGCATGAGTGACTATAAATGAACTTTTCTTGACAATGGATGGCTTTCGCTCCACGTTTCCCGAGGCAAACAATCAGTTACAATCTGTTTTAATCAAAAAATGTAAAAACAATTCAAAATAAATTCAATAATGGGATTATAAAGGCATTTAAACCGAGTAATAAGGCTTTTCTAGGCATGAGTGACTATAAATGAACTTTTCTTGACAATGGATGGCTTTCGCTCCACGTTTCCCGAGGCAAACAATCAGTTACAATCTGTTTTAATCAAAAAATGTTAAAACAATTCAAAATAAATTCAATAATGGGATTATAAAGGCATTTAAACCGAGTAATAAGGCTTTTCTAGGCTTGAGTGACTATAAATGAACTTTTCTTGACAATGGATGGCTGTTGCTCGATGTTTCTAGAGGTAAACAATCAATTACAAGTTGTTTTAATCAAAAAATGTAAAAAAAAATTCAAAATAAATTCAATAATGGGATTGTAAAGGCATTTAAACCGAGTAATAAGGCTTTTCTAGGCATGAGTGACTATAAATGAACTTTTCTCGACAATGGATGGCATTCGCTCCATGTTTCCCGAGGCAAACAATCAATTACAATATGTTTTAATCAAAAAATATAAAAACAATTCAAAATAAATTCAATAATGGGATTATAAAGGCATTTAAACCGAGTAATAAGGCTTTTCTAGGCATGAGTGACTATAAATGAACTTTTCTTGACAATGGATGGCTTTCGCTCCACGTTTCCCGAGGCAAACAATCAATTGCAATCTGTTTTAATCAAAAAATGTAAAAAACATTCAAAATAAATTCAATAATGGGATTATAAAGGCATTTAAACCGAGTAATAAGGCTTTTCTAGGCATGAGTGACTATAAATGAACTTTTCTTGACAATGGATGGCTTTCGCTCCACGTTTCCCGAGGCAAACGATCAATTACAATCTGTTTTAATCAAAAAATGTAAAAACAATTCAAAATAAATTCAATAATGGGATTATAAAGGCATTTAAACCGAGTAATAAGGCTTTTCTAGGCATGAGCGACTATAAATGAACTTTTCTTGACAATGGATGGCTTTTGCTCCATGTTTCTAGAGGTAAACATTCAATTACAAAATGTTTTAATCAAAAAATGTAAAAAAAATTCAAAATAAATTCAATAATGGGATTATAAAGGCATTTAAACCGAGTAATAAGGCTTTTCTAGGCATGAGTGACTATAAATGAACTTTTCTTGACAATGGATGGCTTTCGCTCCACGTTTCCCGAGGCAAACAATCAATTACAATCTGGTTTAATCAAAAAATGTAAAAACAATTCAAAATAAATTCAATAATGGGATTATAAAGGCATTTAAACCGAGTAATAAGGCTTTTCTAGGCATGAGTGACTATAAATGAACTTTTGTTGACAATGGATGGCTTTCGCTCCACGTTTCTCGAGGCAAACAATCAATTACAATCTGTTTTAATCAAAAAATGTAAAAACAATTCAAAATAAATTCAATAATGGGATTATAAAGGCATTTAAACCGAGTAATAAGGCTTTTCTAGGCATGAGTGACTATAAATGAACTTTTGTTGACAATGGATGGCTTTCGCTCCACGTTTCCCGAGGCAAACAATCAATTACAATCTGTTTTAATCAAAAAATGTAAAAACAATTCAAAATAAATTCAATAATGGGATTATAAAGGCATTTAAACCGAGTAATAAGGCTTTTCTAGGCATGAGTGACTGTAAATGAACTTTTCTTGACAATGGATGGCTTTCGCTCCACGTTTCCCGAGGCAAACAATCAATTACAATCTGTTTTAATCAAAAAATGTAAAAAAAATTCAAAATAAATTCAATAATGGGATTATAAAGTCATTTAAACTGAGTAATAAGGCTTTTCTAGGCTTGAGTGACTATAAATGAACTTTTCTTGACAATGGATGGCTTTTGCTCCATGTTTCTAGAGGTAAACAATCAATTACAAGCTTTTTTAATCAAAAAATGTAAAAAAAAATTCAAAATAAATTCAATAATGGGATTGTAAAGGCATTTAAACCGAGTAATAAGGCTTTTCTAGGCATGAGTGACTATAAATGAACTTTTCTCGACAATGGATGGCATTCGCTCCATGTTTCCCGAGGCAAACAATCAATTACAATCTGTTTTAATCAAAAAATGTAATAACAATTCAAAATAAATTCATTAATGGGATTATAAAAGCATTTAAACCGAGTAATAAGGCTTTTCTAGGCATGAGTGACTATAAATGAACTTTTCTTGACAATGGATGGCTTTCGCTCCACGTTTCCCGAGGCAAACAATCAATTACAATCTGTTTTAATCAGAAAATGTAAAAACAATTCAAAATAAATTCAATAATGGGATTATAAAGGCATTAAAACCGAGTAATAAGGCTTTTCTAGGCATGAGCGACTATAAATGAACTTTTCTTGACAATGGATGGCTTTCGCTCCACGTTTCCCGAGGCAAACAATCAATTACAATCTGTTTTAATCAAAAAATGTAAAAAAAATTCAAAATAAATTCAATAATGGGATTATAAAGTCATTTAAACTGAGTAATAAGGCTTTTCTAGGCTTGAGTGACTATAAGTGAACTTTTCTTGACAATGGATGGCTGTTGCTCGATGTTTCTAGACGTAAACAATCAATTACAAGTTGTTTTAATCAAAAAATGTAAAAAAAAATTCAAAATAAATTCAATAATGGGATTGTAAAGGCATTTAAACCGAGTAATAAGGCTTTTCTAGGCATGAGTGACTATAAATGAACTTTTCTCGACAATGGATGGCTTTCGCTCCATGTTTCCCGAGGCAAACAATCAATTACAATCTGTTTTAATCAAAAAATATAAAAACAATTCAAAATAAATTCAATAATGGGATTATAAAGGCATTTAAACCGAGTAATAAGGCTTTTCTAGGCATGAGTGACTATAAATGAATTTTTCTTGACAATGGATGGCTTTCGCTCCACGTTTCCCGAAGCAAACAATCAGTTACAATCTGTTTTAATCAAAAAATGTAAAAACAATTCAAAATAAATTCAATAATGGGATTATAAAGGCATTTAAACCGAGTAATAAGGCTTTTCTAGGCATGAGTGACTATAAATGAACTTTTCTTGACAATTGATGGCTTTCGCTCCACGTTTCCCGAGGCAAACAATCAATTACAATCTGTTTTAATCAAAAAATGTAAAAAAAATTCAAAATAAATTCAATAATGGGATTATAAAGGCATTTAAACAGAGTAATAAGGCTTTTCTACGCATGAGTGACTATAAATGAACTTTTCTTGACAATGGATGGCTTTCGCTCCACGTTTCCCGAGGCAAACAATCAATTACAATCTGTTTTAATCAAAAAATGTAAAAACAATTCAAAATAAATTCAATAATGGGATTATAAAGGCATTTAAACCGAGTAATAAGGCTTTTCTAGGCATGAGTGACTATAAATGAACTTTTCTCGACAATGGATGGCATTCGCTCCATGTTTCCCGAGGCAAACAATCAATTACAATCTGTTTTAATCAAAAAATATAAAAACAATTCAAAATAAATTCAATAATGGGATTATAAAGGCATTTAAACCGAGTAATAAGGCTTTTCTAGGCATGAGTGACTATAAATGAACTTTTCTTGACAATGGATGGCTTTCGCTCCACGTTTCCCGAGGCAAACAATCAGTTACAATCTGTTTTAATCAAAAAATGTAAAAACAATTCAAAATAAATTCAATAATGGGATTATAAAGGCATTTAAACCGAGTAATAAGGCTTTTCTAGGCATGAGTGACTATAAATGAACTTTTCTTGACAATGGATGGCTTTCGCTCCACGTTTCCCGAGGCAAACAATCAGTTACAATCTGTTTTAATCAAAAAATGTAAAAACAATTCAAAATAAATTCAATAATGGGATTATAAAGGCATTTAAACCGAGTAATAAGGCTTTTCTAGGTTTGAGTGACTATAAATGAACTTTTCTTGACAATGGATGGCTGTTGCTCGATGTTTCTAGAGGTAAACAATCAATTACAAGTTGTTTTAATCAAAAAATGTAAAAAAAAATTCAAAATAAATTCAATAATGGGATTGTAAAGGCATTTAAACCGAGTAATAAGGCTTTTCTAGGCATGAGTGACTATAAATGAACTTTTCTCGACAATGGATGGCATTCGCTCCATGTTTCCCGAGGCAAACAATCAATTACAATCTGTTTTAATCAAAAAATATAAAAACAATTCAAAATAAATTCAATAATGGGATTATAAAGGCATTTAAACCGAGTAATAAGGCTTTTCTAGGCATGAGTGACTATAAATGAACTTTTCTTGACAATGGATGGCTTTCGCTCCACGTTTCCCGAGGCAAACAATCAGTTACAATCTGTTTTAATCAAAAAATGTAAAAAAAATTCAAAATAAATTCAATAATGGGATTATAAAGGCATTTAAACCGAGTAATAAGGCTTTTCTAAGCATGAGTGACTATAAATGAACTTTTCTTGACAATGGATGGCTTTCGCTCCACGTTTCCCGAGGCAAACAATCAATTACAATCTGTTTTAATCAAAAAATGTAAAAAAAATTCAAAATAAATTCAATAATGGGATTATAAAGGCATTTAAACAGAGTAATAAGGCTTTTCTAGGCATGAGTGACTATAAATGAACTTTTCTTGACAATGGATGGCTTTCGCTCCACGTTTCCCGAGGCAAACAATCAGTTACAATCTGTTTTAATCAAAAAATGTAAAAACAATTCAAAATAAATTCAATAATGGGATTATAAAGGCATTTAAACCGAGTAATAAGGCTTTTCTAGGCATGAGTGACTATAAATGAACTTTTCTCGACAATGGATGGCATTCGCTCCATGTTTCCCGAGGCAAACAATCAATTACAATCTGTTTTAATCAAAAAATATAAAAACAATTCAAAATAAATTCAATAATGGGATTATAAAGGCATTTAAACCGAGTAATAAGGCTTTTCTAGGCATGAGTGACTATAAATGAACTTTTCTTGACAATGGATGGCTTTCGCTCCACGTTTCCCGAGGCAAACAATCAGTTACAATCTGTTTTAATCAAAAAATGTAAAAACAATTCAAAATAAATTCAATAATGGGATTATAAAGGCATTTAAACCGAGTAATAAGGCTTTTCTAAGCATGAGTGACTATAAATGAACTTTTCTTGACAATGGATGGCTTTCGCTCCACGTTTCCCGAGGCAAACAATCAATTACAATCTGTTTTAATCAAAAAATATAAAAACAATTCAAAATAAATTCAATAATGGGATTATAAAGGCATTTAAACCGAGTAATAAGGCTTTTCTAGGCATGAGTGACTATAAATGAACTTTTCTCGACAATGGATGGCATTCGCTCCATGTTTCCCGAGGCAAACAATCAATTACAATCTGTTTTAATCAAAAAATATAAAAACAATTCAAAATAAATTCAATAATGGGATTATAAAGGCATTTAAACCGAGTAATAAGGCTTTTCTAGGCATGAGTGACTATAAATGAACTTTTCTTGACAATGGATGGCTTTCGCTCCACGTTTCCCGAGGCAAACAATCAGTTACAATCTGTTTTAATCAAAAAATGTAAAAACAATTCAAAATAAATTCAATAATGGGATTATAAAGGCATTTAAACCGAGTAATAAGGCTTTTCTAGGCATGAGTGACTATAAATGAACTTTTCTTGACAATGGATGGCTTTCGCTCCACGTTTCCCGAGGCAAACAATCAGTTACAATCTGTTTTAATCAAAAAATGTAAAAACAATTCAAAATAAATTCAATAATGGGATTATAAAGGCATTTAAACCGAGTAATAAGGCTTTTCTAGGCTTGAGTGACTATAAATGAACTTTTCTTGACAATGGATGGCTGTTGGTCGATGTTTCTAGAGGTAAACAATCAATTACAAGTTGTTTTAATCAAAAAATGTAAAAAAAAATTCAAAATAAATTCAATAATGGGATTGTAAAGGCATTTAAACCGAGTAATAAGGCTTTTCTAGGCATGAGTGACTATAAATGAACTTTTCTTGACAATGGATGGCTTTCGCTCCACGTTTCCCGAGGCAAACAATCAGTTACAATCTGTTTTAATCAAAAAATGTAAAAACAATTCAAAATAAATTCAATAATGGGATTATAAAGGCATTTAAACCGAGTAATAAGGCTTTTCTAGGCATGAGTGACTATAAATGAACTTTTCTCGACAATGGATGGCATTCGCTCCATGTTTCCCAAGGCAAACAATCAATTACAATCTGTTTTAATCAAAAAATATAAAAACAATTCAAAATAAATTCAATAATGGGATTATAAAGGCATTTAAACCGAGTAATAAGGCTTTTCTAGGCATGAGTGACTATAAATGAACTTTTCTTGACAATGGATGGCTTTCGCTCCACGTTTCCCGAGGCAAACAATCAGTTACAATCTGTTTTAATCAAAAAATGTAAAAACAATTCAAAATAAATTCAATAATGGGATTATAAAGGCATTTAAACCGAGTAATAATGCTTTTCTAGGCATGAGTGACTATAAATGAACTTTTCTTGACAATGGATGGCTTTCGCTCCACGTTTCCCGAGGCAAACAATCAGTTACAATCTGTTTTAATCAAAAAATGTAAAAACAATTCAAAATAAATTCAATAATGGGATTATAAAGGCATTTAAACCGAGTAATAAGGCTTTTCTAAGCATGAGTGACTATAAATGAACTTTTCTTGACAATGGATGGCTTTCGCTCCACGTTTCCCGAGGCAAACAATCAATTACAATCTGTTTTAATCAAAAAATATAAAAACAATTCAAAATAAATTCAATAATGGGATTATAAAGGCATTTAAACCGAGTAATAAGGCTTTTCTAGGCATGAGTGACTATAAATGAACTTTTCTCGACAATGGATGGCATTCGCTCCATGTTTCCCGAGGCAAACAATCAATTACAATCTGTCTTAATCAAAAAATATAAAAACAATTCAAAATAAATTCAATAATGGGATTATAAAGGCATTTAAACCGAGTAATAAGGCTTTTCTAGGCATGAGTGACTATAAATGAACTTTTCTTGACAATGGATGGCTTTCGCTCCACGTTTCCCGAGGCAAACAATCAGTTACAATCTGTTTTAATCAAAAAATGTAAAAACAATTCAAAATAAATTCAATAATGGGATTATAAAGGCATTTAAACCGAGTAATAAGGCTTTTCTAGGCATGAGTGACTATAAATGAACTTTTCTTGACAATGGATGGCTTTCGCTCCACGTTTCCCGAGGCAAACAATCAGTTACAATCTGTTTTAATCAAAAAATGTAAAAACAATTCAAAATAAATTCAATAATGGGATTATAAAGGCATTTAAACCGAGTAATAAGGCTTTTCTAGGCTTGAGTGACTATAAATGAACTTTTCTTGACAATGGATGGCTGTTGCTCGATGTTTCTAGAGGTAAACAATCAATTACAAGTTGTTTTAATCAAAAAATGTAAAAAAAAATTCAAAATAAATTCAATAATGGGATTGTAAAGGCATTTAAACCGAGTAATAAGGCTTTTCTAGGCATGAGTGACTATAAATGAACTTTTCTTGACAATGGATGGCTTTCGCTCCACGTTTCCCGAGGCAAACAATCAGTTACAATCTGTTTTAATCAAAAAATGTAAAAACAATTCAAAATAAATTCAATAATGGGATTATAAAGGCATTTAAACCGAGTAATAAGGCTTTTCTAGGCATGAGTGACTATAAATGAACTTTTCTCGACAATGGATGGCATTCGCTCCATGTTTCCCAAGGCAAACAATCAATTACAATCTGTTTTAATCAAAAAATATAAAAACAATTCAAAATAAATTCAATAATGGGATTATAAAGGCATTTAAACCGAGTAATAAGGCTTTTCTAGGCATGAGTGACTATAAATGAACTTTTCTTGACAATGGATGGCTTTCGCTCCACGTTTCCCGAGGCAAACAATCAGTTACAATCTGTTTTAATCAAAAAATGTAAAAACAATTCAAAATAAATTCAATAATGGGATTATAAAGGCATTTAAACCGAGTAATAAGGCTTTTCTAGGCATGAGTGACTATAAATGAACTTTTCTTGACAATGGATGGCTTTCGCTCCACGTTTCCCGAGGCAAACAATCAGTTACAATCTGTTTTAATCAAAAAATGTAAAAAAAATTCAAAATAAATTCAATAATGGGATTATAAAGGCATTTAAACCGAGTAATAAGGCTTTTCTAAGCATGAGTGACTATAAATGAACTTTTCTTGACAATGGATGGCTTTCGCTCCACGTTTCCCGAGGCAAACAATCAATTACAATCTGTTTTAATCAAAAAATGTAAAAAAAATTCAAAATAAATTCAATAATGGGATTATAAAGGCATTTAAACAGAGTAATAAGGCTTTTCTAGGCATGAGTGACTATAAATGAACTTTTCTTGACAATGGATGGCTTTCGCTCCACGTTTCCCGAGGCAAACAATCAGTTACAATCTGTTTTAATCAAAAAATGTAAAAACAATTCAAAATAAATTCAATAATGGGATTATAAAGGCATTTAAACCGAGTAATAAGGCTTTTCTAGGCATGAGTGACTATAAATGAACTTTTCTCGACAATGGATGGCATTCGCTCCATGTTTCCCGAGGCAAACAATCAATTACAATCTGTTTTAATCAAAAAATATAAAAACAATTCAAAATAAATTCAATAATGGGATTATAAAGGCATTTAAACCGAGTAATAAGGCTTTTCTAGGCATGAGTGACTATAAATGAACTTTTCTTGACAATGGATGGCTTTCGCTCCACGTTTCCCAAGGCAAACAATCAGTTACAATCTGTTTTAATCAAAAAATGTAAAAACAATTCAAAATAAATTCAATAATGGGATTATAAAGGCATTTAAACCGAGTAATAAGGCTTTTCTAGGCATGAGTGACTATAAATGAACTTTTCTTGACAATGGATGGCTTTCGCTCCACGTTTCCCGAGGCAAACAATCAGTTACAATCTGTTTTAATCAAAAAATGTAAAAACAATTCAAAATAAATTCAATAATGGGATTATAAAGGCATTTAAACCGAGTAATAAGGCTTTTCTAGGCTTGAGTGACTATAAATGAACTTTTCTTGACAATGGATGGCTGTTGCTCGATGTTTCTAGAGGTAAACAATCAATTACAAGTTGTTTTAATCAAAAAATGTAAAAAAAAATTCAAAATAAATTCAATAATGGGATTGTAAAGGCATTTAAACCGAGTAATAAGGCTTTTCTAGGCATGAGTGACTATAAATGAACTTTTCTCGACAATGGATGGCATTCGCTCCATGTTTCCCGAGGCAAACAATCAATTACAATCTGTTTTAATCAAAAAATATAAAAACAATTCAAAATAAATTCAATAATGGGATTATAAAGGCATTTAAACCGAGTAATAAGGCTTTTCTAGGCATGAGTGACTATAAATGAACTTTTGTTGACAATGGATGGCTTTCGCTCCACGTTTCCCGAGGCAAACAATCAGTTACAATCTGTTTTAATCAAAAAATGTAAAAACAATTCAAAATAAATTCAATAATGGGATTATAAAGGCATTTAAACCGAGTAATAAGGCTTTTCTAAGCATGAGTGACTATAAATGAACTTTTCTTGACAATGGATGGCTTTCGCTCCACGTTTCCCGAGGCAAACAATCAATTACAATCTGTTTTAATCAAAAAATGTAAAAAAAATTCAAAATAAATTCAATAATGGGATTATAAAGGCATTTAAACAGAGTAATAAGGCTTTTCTAGGCATGAGTGACTATAAATGAACTTTTCTTGACAATGGATGGCTTTCGCTCCACGTTTCCCGAGGCAAACAATCAGTTACAATCTGTTTTAATCAAAAAATGTAAAAACAATTCAAAATAAATTCAATAATGGGATTATAAAGGCATTTAAACCGAGTAATAAGGCTTTTCTAGGCTTGAGTGACTATAAATGAACTTTTCTTGACAATGGATGGCTTTTGCTCCATGTTTCTAGAGGTAAACATTCAATTACAAAATGTTTTAATCAAAAAATGTAAAAAAAATTCAAAATAAATTCAATAATGGGATTATAAAGGCATTTAAACCGAGTAATAAGTCTTTTCTAGGCATGAGTGACTATAAATGAACTTTTCTTGACAATGGATGGTATTCGCTCCACGTTTCCCGAGGCAAACAATCAATTACAATCTGTTTTAATCAAAAAATGTAAAAAAAATTCAAAATAAATTCAATAATGGGATTATAAAGGCATTTAAACAGAGTAATAAGGCTTTTCTAGGCATGAGTGACTATAAATGAACTTTTCTTGACAATGGATGGCTTTCGCTCCACGTTTCCCGAGGCAAACAATCAGTTACAATCTGTTTTAATCAAAAAATGTAAAAACAATTCAAAATAAATTCAATAATGGGATTACAAAGGCATTTAAACCGAGTAATAAGGCTTTTCTAGGCTTGAGTGACTATAAATGAACTTTTCTTGACAATGGATGGCTTTTGCTCCATGTTTCTAGAGGTGAACATTCAATTACAAAATGTTTTAATCAAAAAATGTAAAAAAAATTCAAAATAAATTCAATAATGGGATTATAAAGGCATTTAAACAGAGTAATAAGGCTTTTCTAGGCATGAGTGACTATAAATGAACTTTTCTTGACAATGGATGGCTTTCGCTCCACGTTTCCCGAGGCAAACAATCAGTTACAATCTGTTTTAATCAAAAAATGTAAAAACAATTCAAAATAAATTCAATAATGGGATTATAAAGGCATTTAAACCGAGTAATAAGGCTTTTCTAGGCTTGAGTGACTATAAATGAACTTTTCTTGAAAATGGATGGCTTTTCCTCCATGTTTCTAGAGGTAAACATTCAATTACAAAATGTTTTAATCAAAAAATGTAAAAAAAATTCAAAATAAATTCAATAATGGGATTATAAAGGCATTTAAACCGAGTAATAAGGCTTTTCTAGGCATGAGTGACTATAAATGAACTTTTCTTGACAATGGATGGCTTTCGCTCCACGTTTCCCGAGGCAAACAATCAATTACAATCTGTTTTAATCAAAAAATGTAAAAACAATTCAAAATAAACTCAATAATGGGATTATAAAGGCATTTAAACCGAGTAATAAGGCTTTTCTAGGCATGAGTGACTATAAATGAACTTTTCTTGACAATGGATGGCTTTCGCTCCACGTTTCCCGAGGCAAACAATCAATTACACTCTGTTTTAATCAAAAAATGTAAAAACAATTCAAAATAAATTCAATAATGGGATTATAAAGGCATTTAAACCGAGTAATAAGGCTTTTCTAGGCATGAGTGAATATAAATGAACTTTTCTTGACAATGGATGGCTTTCGCTCTACGTTTCCCGAGGCAAACAATCAATTACAATCTGTTTTAATCAAAAAATGTAAAAAAAATTCAAAATAAATTCAATAATGGGATTATAAAGTCATTTAAACTGAGTAATAAGGCTTTTCTAGGCTTGAGTGACTATAAATGAACTTTTCTTGACAATGGATGGCTTTTGCTTCATGTTTCTAGAGGTAAACAATCAATTACAAGCTGTTTTAATCAAAAAATGTAAAAAAAAAATCAAAATATATTCAATAATGGGATTGTTAAGGCATTTAAACCGAGTAATAAGGCTTTTCTAGGCATGAGTGACTATAAATGAACTTTTCTCGACAATGGATGGCATTCGCTCCATGTTTCCCGAGGCAAACAATCAATTACAATCTGTTTTAATCAAAAAATATAAAAACAATTCAAAATAAATTCAATAATGGGATTATAAAGGCATTTAAACCGAGTAATAAGGCTTTTCTAGGCATGAGTGACTATAAATGAACTTTTCTTGACAATGGATGGCTTTCGCTCCACGTTTCCCGAGGCAAACAATCAGTTACAATCTGTTTTAATCAAAAAATGTAAAAACAATTCAAAATAAATTCAATAATGGGATTATAAAGGCATTTAAACCGAGTAATAAGGCTTTTCTAGGCTTGAGTGACTATAAATGAACTTTTCTTGACAATGGATGGCTTTTGCTCCATATTTCTAGAGGTAAACATTCAATTACAATATGTTTTAATCAAAAAATGTAAAAAAAATTCAAAATAAATTCAATAATGGGATTATAAAGGCATTTAAACTGAGTAATAAGGCTTTTCTAGGCATGAGTGACTATAAATTAACTTTTCTTGACAATGGATGGCTTTCGCTCCACGTTTCCCGAGGCAAACAATCAATTACAATCTGTTTTAATCAAAAAATGTAAAAACAATTCAAAATAAATTCAATAATGGGATTATAAAGGCATTTAAACCGAGTAATAAGGCTTTTCTAGGCATGAGTGACTATAAATGAACTTTTGTTGACAATGGATGGCTTTCGCTCCACGTTTCTCGAGGCAAACAATCAATTGCAATCTGTTTTAATCAAAAAATGTAAAAACAATTCAAAATAAATTCAATAATGGGATTATAAAGGCATTTAAACCGAGTAATAAGGCTTTTCTAGGCATGAGTGACTATAAATGAACTTTTCTTGACAATGGATGGCTTTCGCTCTACGTTTCCCGAGGCAAACAATCAATGACAATCTGTTTTAATCAAAAAATGTAAAAAAAATTCAAAATAAATTCAATAATGGGATTATAAAGGCATTTAAACCGAGTAATAAGGCTTTTCTAGGCATGAGTGACTATAAATGAACTTTTCTCGACAATGGATGGCATTCGCTCCATGTTTCCCGAGGCAAACAATCAATTACAATCTGTTTTAATCAAAAAATGTAAAAACAATTCAAAATAAATTCAATAATGGGATTATAAAGGCATTTAAACCGAGTAATAAGGCTTTTCTAGGCCTGAGTGACGATAAATGAACTTTTTTTGACAATGGATGGCTTTCGCTCCACGTTTCCCGAGGCAAACAATCAATTACAATCTGTTTTAATCAAAAAATGTAAAAACAATTCAAAATAAATTCAATAATGGGATTATAAAGGCATTAAAACCGAGTAATAAGGCTTTTCTAGGCATGAGCGACTATAAATGAACTTTTCTTGACAATGGATGGCTTTCGCTCCACGTTTCCCAAGGCAAACAATCAATTACAATCTGTTTTAATCAAAAAATGTAAAAAAAATTCAAAATAAATTCAATAATGGGATTATAAAGTCATTTAAACTGAGTAATAAGGCATTTCTAGGCTTGAGTGACTATAAATGAACTTTTCTTGACAATGGATGGCTGTTGCTCGATGTTTCTAGAGGTAAACAATCAATTACAAGTTGTTTTAATCAAAAAATGTAAAAAAAAATTCAAAATAAATTCAATAATGGGATTATAAAGGCATTTAAACCGAGTAATAAGGCTTTTCTAGGCATGAGTGACTATAAATGAACTTTTCTCGACAATGGATGGCATTCGCTCCATGTTTCCCGAGGCAAACAATCAATTACAATCTGTTTTAATCAAAAAATGTAAAAACAATTCAAAATAAATTCAATAATGGGATTATAAAGGCATTTAAACCGAGTAATAAGGCTTTTCTAGGCTTGATTGACTATAAATGAACTTTTCTTGACAATGGATGGCTTTTGCTCCATGTTTCTAGAGGTAAACAATCTATTACAATATGTTTTAATCAAAAAATGTAAAATAAATTCAAAATAAATTCAATAATGGGATTATAAAGGCATTTAAACCGAGTAATAAGGCTTTTCTAGGCATGAGTGACTATAAATGAACTTTTCTTGACAATGGATGGCTTTCGCTCCACGTTTCCCGAGGCAAACAATCAATTACAATCTGTTTTAATCAAAAAATGTAAAAACAATTCAAAATAAATTCAATAATGGGATTATAAAGGCATTTAAACCGAGTAATAAGGCTTTTCTTGGCATGAAAGACTATAAATGAACTTTTCTTGACAATGGATGGCTTTTGCTCCATGTTTCTAGAGGTAAACATTCAATTACAATATGTTTTAATCCAAAAATGTAAAAAAAATTCAAAATAAATTCAATAATGGGATTATAAAGGCATTTAAACCGAGTAATAAGGCTTTTCTAGGCATGAGTGACTGTAAATGAACTTTTCTTGACAATGGATGGCTTTCGCTCCACGTTTCCCGAGGCAAACAATCAATTACAATATGTTTTAATCAAAAAATGTAAAAAAAGTTCAAAATAAATTCAATAATGGGATTATAAATGCATTTAAACCGAGTAATAAGGCTTTTCTAGGCATGAGTGACTATAAATGAACTTTTCTCGACAATGGATGGCATTCGCTCCATGTTTCCCGAGGCAAACAATCAATTACAATCTGTTTTAATCAAAAAATGTAAAAACAATTCAAAATAAATTCAATAATGGGATTATAAAGGCATTTAAACCGAGTAATAAGGCTTTTCTAGGCCTGAGTGACGATAAATGAACTTTTCTTGACAATGGATGGCTTTCGCTCCACGTTTCCCGAGGCAAACAATCAATTACAATCTATTTTAATCAAAAAATGTAAAAACAATTCAAAATAAATTCAATAATGGGATTATAAAGGCATTAAAACTGAGTAATAAGGCTTTTCTAGGCATGAGTGACTATAAATGAACTTTTCTTGACAATGGATGGCTTTCGCTCCACGTTTCCCGAGGCAAACAATCAATTACAATCTGTTTTAATCAAAAAATGTAAAAAAAATTCAAAATAAATTCAATAATGGGATTATAAAGGCATTTAAACCGAGTAATAAGGCTTTTCTAGGCATGAGTGACTGTAAATGAACTTTTCTTGACAATGGATGGCTTTCGCTCCACGTTTCTCGAGGCAAACAATCAATTACAATCTGTTTTAATCAAAAAATGTAAAAAAAATTCAAAATAAATTCAATAATGGGATTATAAAGTCATTTAAACTGAGTAATAAGGCTTTTCTAGGCTTGAGTGACTATAAATGAACTTTTCTTGACAATGGATGGCTTTTGCTCCATGTTTCTAGAGGTAAACAATCAATTACAAGCTGTTTTAATCAAAAAATGTAAAAAAAAATTCAAAATAAATTCAATAATGGGATTGTAAAGGCATTTAAACCGAGTAATAAGGCTTTTCTAGGCATGAGTGACTATAAATGAACTTTTCCCGACAATGGATGGCATTCGCTCCATGTTTCCCGAGGCAAACAATCAATTACAATCTGTTTTAATCAAAAAATGTAATAACAATTCAAAATAAATTCATTAATGGGATTATAAAGGCATTTAAACCGAGTAATAAGGCTTTTCTAGCCCTGAGTGACTATAAATGAACTTTTCTTGACAATGGATGGCTTTCGCTTCAAGTTTCCCGAGGCAAACAATCAATTACAATCTGTTTTAATCAAAAAATGTAAAAACAATTCAAAATAAATTCAATAATGGGATTATAAAGGCATTAAAACCGAGTAATAAGGCTTTTCTAGGCATGAGCGACTATAAATGAACTTTTCTTGACAATGGATGGCTTTCGCTCCACGTTTCCCGAGGCAAACAATCAATTACAATCTGTTTTAATGAAAAAATGTAAAAAAAATTCAAAATAAATTCAATAATGGGATTATAAAGTCATTTAAACTGAGTAATAAGGCTTTTCTAGGCTTGAGTGACTATAAATGAACTTTTCTTGACAATGGATGGCTGTTGCTCGATGTTTCTAGAGGTAAACAATCAATTACAAGTTGTTTTAATCAAAAAATGTAAAAAAAAATTCAAAATAAATTCAATAATGGGATTGTAAAGGCATTTAAACCGAGTAATAAGGCTTTTCTAGGCATGATTGACTATAAATGAACTTTTCTCGACAATGGTTGGCATTCGCTCCATGTTTCCCGAGGCAAACAATCAATTACAATCTGTTTTAATCAAAAAATGTAAAAACAATTCAAAATAAATTCAATAATGGGATTATAAAGGCATTTAAACCGAGTAATAAGGCTTTTCTAGGCTTGATTGACTATAAATGAACTTTTCTTGACAATGGATGGCTTTTGCTCCATGTTTCTAGAGGTAAACAATCTATTACAATATGTTTTAATCAAAAAATGTAAAATAAATTCAAAATAAATTCAATAATGGGATTATAAAGGCATTTAAACCGAGTAATAAGGCTTTTCTAGGCATGAGTGACTAAAAATGAACTTTTCTTGACAATGGATGGCTTTCGCTCCACGTTTCCCGAGGCAAACAATCAATTACAATCTGTTTTAATCAAAAAATGTAAAAACAATTCAAAATAAATTCAATAATGGGATTATAAAGGCATTTAAACCGAGTAATAAGGCTTTTCTTGGCATGAAAGACTATAAATGAACTTTTCTTGACAATGGACGGCTTTTGCTCCATGTTTCTAGAGGTAAACATTCAATTACAATATGTTTTAATCCAAAAATGTAAAAAAAATTCAAAATAAATTCAATAATGGGATTATAAAGGCATTTAAACCGAGTAATAAGGCTTTTCTAGGCATGAGTGACTGTAAATGAACTTTTCTTGACAATGGATGGCTTTCGCTCCACGTTTCCCGAGGCAAACAATCAATTACAATATGTTTTAATCAAAAAATGTAAAAAAAGTTCAAAATAAATTCAATAATGAGATTATAAATGCATTTAAACCGAGTAATAAGGCTTTTCTAGGCATGAGTGACTATAAATGAACTTTTCTTGACAATGGATGGCTTTCGCTCCACGTTTCCCGAGGCAAACAATCAGTTACAATCTGTTTTAATCAAAAAATGTAAAAACAATTCAAAATAAATTCAATAATGGGATTATAAAGGCATGTAAACCGAGTAATAAGGCTTTTGTAGGCTTGAGTGACTATAAATGAACTTTTCTTGACAATGGATGGCTTTTGCTCCATGTTTCTAGAGGTAAACATTCAATTACAATATGTTTTAATCAAAAAATGTAAAAAAAATTCAAAATAAATTCAATAATGGGATTATAAAGGCATTTAAACCGAGTAATAAGGCTTTTCTAGGCATGACTGACTATAAATGAACTTTTCTTGACAATGGATGGCTTTTGCTCCACGTTTCCCGAGGCAAACAATCAATTACAATCTGTTTTAATCAAAAAATGTAAAAACAATTCAAAATAAATTCAATAATGGGATTATATAGGCATTTAAACCGAGTAATAAGGCTTTTCTAGGCATGAGTGACTATAAATGAACTTTTCTTGACAATGGATGGCTTTCGCTCCACGTTTCCCGAGGCAAACAATCAATTACAATCTGTTTTAATCAAAAAAAGTAAAAACAATTCAAAATAAATTCAATAATGGGATTATAAAGTCATTTAAACTGAGTAATAAGGCTTTTCTAGGCTTGAGTGACTATAAATGAACTTTTCTTGACAATGGATGGCTTCCGCTCCACGTTTCCCGAGGCAAACAATCAGTTACAATCTGTTTTAATCAAAAAATGTAAAAACAATTCAAAATAAATTCAATAATGGGATTATAAAGGCATTTAAACCGAGTAATAAGGCTTTTCTAGGCATGAGTGACTATAAATGAACTTTTCTTGACAATGGATGGCTTTCGCTCCACGTTTCCCGAGGCAAAAAATCAATTACAATCTGTTTTAATCAAAAAATGTAAAAACAATTCAAAATAAATGCAATAATGGGATTATAAAGGCATTTAAACCGAGTAATAAGGCTTTTCTAGGCATGAGTGACTATAAATGAACTTTTCTTGACAATGGATGGCTTTCGCTCCACGTTTCCCGAGGCAAACAATCAATTACAATCTGTTTTAATCAAAAAATGTAAAAACAATTCAAAATAAATTCAATAATGGGATTATAAAGGCATTTAAACCGAGTAATAAGGCTTTTCTAGGCATGAGTGACTATAAATGAACTTTTCTTGACAATGGATGGCTTTCGCTCCACGTTTCCCGAGGCAAACAATCAATTACAATCTGTTTTAATCAAAAAAAGTAAAAACAATTCAAAATAAATTCAATAATGGGATTATAAAGTCATTTAAACTGAGTAATAAGGCTTTTCTAGGCTTGAGTGACTATAAATGAACTTTTCTTGACAATGGATGGCTTCCGCTCCACGTTTCCCGAGGCAAACAATCAGTTACAATCTGTTTTAATCAAAAAATGTAAAAACAATTCAAAATAAATTCAATAATGGGATTATAAAGGCATTTAAACCGAGTAATAAGGCTTTTCTAGGCTTGAGTGACTATAAATGAACTTTTCTTGACAATGGATGGCTTTTGCTCCATGTTTCTAGAGGTAAACATTCAATTACAATATGTTTTAATCAAAAAATGTAAAAAAAATTCAAAATAAATTCAATAATGGGATTATAAAGGCATTTAAACCGAGTAATAAGGCTTTTCTAGGCATGAGTGACTATAAATGAACTTTTCTTGACAATGGATGGCTTTCGCTCCACGTTTCCCGAGGCAAAAAATCAATTACAATCTGTTTTAATCAAAAAATGTAAAAACAATTCAAAATAAATTCAATAATGGGATTATAAAGGCATTTAAACCGTGTAGTAAGGCTTTTCTAGGCTTGAGTGACTATAAATGAACTTTTCTTGACAATGGATGGCTTTTGCTCCATGTTTCTCGAGGTAAACATTCAATTACAATATGTTTTAATCAAAAAATGTAAAAAAAACTCAAAATAAATTCAATAATGGGATTATAAAGGCATTTAAACCGAGTAATAAGGCTTTTCTAGGCATGAGTGACTATAAATGAACTTTTCTTGACAATGGATGGCTTTCGCTCCACGTTTCCCGAGGCAAACAATCAATTACAATCTGTTTTAATCAAAAAATGTAAAAACAATTCAAAATAAATTCAATAATGGGATTATAAAGGCATTTAAACCGAGTAATAAGGCTTTTCTAGGCATGAGTGACTATAAATGAACTTTTCTTGACAATGGATGGCTTTCGGTCCACGTTTCCCGAGGCAAACAATCAATTACAATCTGTTTTAATCAAAAAAAGTAAAAACAATTCAAAATAAATTCAATAATGGGATTATAAAGTCATTTAAACTGAGTAATAAGGCTTTTCTAGGCTTGAGTGACTATAAATGAACTTTTCTTGACAATGGATGGCTTCCGCTCCACGTTTCCCGAGGCAAACAATCAGTTACAATCTGTTTTAATCAAAAAATGTAAAAACAATTCAAAATAAATTCAATAATGGGATTATAAAGGCATTTAAACCGAGTAATAAGGCTTTTCTAGGCTTGAGTGACTATAAATGAACTTTTCTTGACAATGGATGGCTTTTGCTCCATGTTTCTAGAGGTAAACATTCAATTACAATATGTTTTAATAAAAAAATGTAAAAAAAATTCAAAATAAATTCAATAATGGGATTATAAAGGCGTTTAAACCGAGTAATAAGGCTTTTCTAGGCATGAGTGACTATAAATGAACTTTTCTTGACAATGGATGGCTTTCGCTCCACGTTTCCCGAGGCAAAAAATCAATTACAATCTGTTTTAATCAAAAAATGTAAAAACAATTCAAAATAAATTCAATAATGGGATTATAAAGGCATTTAAACCGAGCAATAAGGCTTTTCTAGGCATGAGTGACTATAAATGAACTTTTCTTGACAATGGATGGCTTTCGCTCCACGTTTCCCGAGGCAAACAATCAATTACAATCTGTTTTAATCAAAAAATGTAAAAACAATTCAAAATAAATTCAATAATGGGATTATAAAGGCATTTAAACCGAGTAATAAGGCTTTTCTAGGCATGAGTGACTATAAATGAACTTTTCTTGACAATGGATGGCTTTCGCTCCACGTTTCCCGAGGCAAACAATCAATTACAATCTGTTTTAATCAAAAAATGTAAAAAAAATTCAAAATAAATTAAATAATGGGATTATAAAGTCATTTAAACTGAGTAATAAGGCTTTTCTAGGCTTGAGTGACTATAAATGAACTTTTCTTGACAATGGATGGCTTTTGCTCCATGTTTCTCGAGGTAAACATTCAATTACAATATGTTTTAATCAAAAAATGTAAAAAAAACTCAAAATAAATTCAATAATGGGATTATAAAGGCATTTAAACCGAGTAATAAGGCTTTTCTAAGCATGAGTGACTATAAATGAACTTTTCTTGACAATGGATGGCTTTCGCTCCACGTTTCCCGAGGCAAACAATCAATTACAATCTGTTTTAATCAAAAAATGTAAAAACAATTCAAAATAAATTCAATAATGGGATTATAAAGGCATTTAAACCGTGTAGTAAGGCTTTTCTAGGCTTGATTGACTATAAATGAACTTTTCTTGACAATGGATGGCTTTCGCTCCACGTTTCCCGAGGCAAACAATCAATTACAATATGTTTTAATCAAAAAATGTAAAAAAAATTCAAAATAAATTCAATAATGGGATTATAAATGCATTTGAACCGAGTAATAAGGCTTTTCTAGGCATGAGTGACTATAAATGAACTTTTCTTGACAATGGATGGCTTTCGCTCCACGTTTCCCGAGGCAAACAATCAGTTACAATCTGTTTTAATCAAAAAATGTAAAAACAATTCAAAATAAATTCAATAATGGGATTATAAAGGCATTTAAACCGAGTAATAAGGCTTTTCTAGGCTTGAGTGACTATAAATGAACTTTTCTTGACAATGGATGGCTTTTGCTCCATGTTTCTAGAGGTAAACATTCAATTACAATATGTTTTAATCAAAAAATGTAAAAAAAATTCAAAATAAATTCAATAATGGGATTATAAAGGCATTTAAACCGAGTAATAAGGCTTTTCTAGGCATGAGTGACTATAAATGAACTTTTCTTGACAATGGATGGCTTTCGCTCCACGTTTCCCGAGGCAAACAATCAATTACAATCTGTTTTAATCAAAAAAAGTAAAAACAATTCAAAATAAATTCAATAATGGGATTATAAAGTCATTTAAACTGAGTAATAAGGCTTTTCTAGGCTTGAGTGACTATAAATGAACTTTTCTTGACAATGGATGGCTTTTGCTCCATGTTTCTAGAGGTAAACATTCAATTACAATATGTTTTAATCAAAAAATGTAAAAAAAATTCAAAATAAATTCAATGATGGGATTATAAAGGCATTTAAACCGAGTAATAAGGCTTTTCTAGGCATGAGTGACTATAAATGAACTTTTCTTGACAATGGATGGCTTTCACTCCACGTTTCCCGAGGCAAACAATCAATTACAATCTGTTTTAATCAAAAAATATAAAAACAATTCAAAATAAATTCAATAATGGGATTATAAAGGCATTTAAACCGAGTAATAAGGCTTTTCTAGGCATGAGTGACTATAAATGAACTTTTCTTGACAATGGATGGCTTTCGCTCCACGTTTCCCGAGGCAAACAATCAATTACAATCTGTTTTAATCAAAAAATGTAAAAAAAATTCAAAATAAATTCAATAATGGGATTATAAAGTCATTTAAACTGAGTAATAAGGCTTTTCTAGGCTTGAGTGACTATAAATGAACTTTTCTTGACAATGGATGGCTTTTGCTCCATGTTTCTAGAGGTAAACATTCAATTACAATATGTTTTAATCAAAAAATGTAAAAAAAACTCAAAATAAATTCAATAATGGGATTATAAAGGCATTTAAACCGAGTAATAAGGCTTTTCTAGGCATGAGTGACTATAAATGAACTTTTCTTGACAATGGATGGCTTTCGCTCCATGTTTCCCGAGGCAAACAATCAATTACAATATGTTTTAATCAAAAAATGTAAAAACAATTCAAAATAAATTCAATAATGGGATTATAAAGGCATTTAAACCGTGTAGTAAGGCTTTTCTAGGCTTGATTGGCTATAAATGAACTTTTCTTGACAATGGATGGCTTTCGCTCCACGTTTCCCGAGGCAAATAATCAATTACAATATGTTTTAATCAAAAAATGTAAAAAAAAATCAAAATAAATTCAATAATGGGATTATAAATGCATTTGAACCGAGTAATAAGGCTTTTCTAGGCATGAGTGACTATAAATGAACTTTTCTTGACAATGGATGGCTTTCGCTCCACGTTTCCCGAGGCAAACAATCAGTTACAATCTGTTTTAATCAAAAAATGTAAAAACAATTCAAAATAAATTCAATAATGGGATTATAAAGGCATTTAAACCGAGTAATAAGGCTTTTCTAGGCTTGAGTGACTATAAATGAACTTTTCTTGACAATGGATGGCTTTTGCTCCATGTTTCTAGAGGTAAACATTCAATTACAATATGTTTTAATAAAAAAATGTAAAAAAAATTCAAAATAAATTCAATAATGGGATTATAAAGGCATTTTAACCGAGTAATAAGGCTTTTCTAGGCATGAGTGACTATAGATGAACTTTTCTTGACAATGGATGGCTTTCGCTCCACGTTTCCCGAGGCAAACAATCAATTACAATCTGTTTTAATCAAAAAAAGTAAAAACAATTCAAAATAAATTCAATAATGGGATTATAAATGCATTTGAACCGAGTAATAAGGCTTTTCTAGGCTTGAGTGACTATAAATGAAATTTTCTTGACAATGGATGGCTTTTGCTCCATGTTTCTAGAGGTAAACATTCAATTACAATATGTTTTAATAAAAAAATGTAAAAAAAATTCAAAATAAATTCAATAATGGGATTATAAAGGCATTTAAACCGAGTAATAAGGCTTTTCTAGGCATGAGTGACTATAAATGAACTTTTCTTGACAATGGATGGCTTTCGCTCCACGTTTCCCCGAGGCAAACAATCAATTACAATCTGTTTTAACCAAAAAATATAAAAACAATTCAAAATAAATTCAATAATGGGATTATAAAGGCATTTAAACCGAGTAATAAGGCTTTTCTAGGCTCTATTGACTATAAATGAACTTTTCTTGACAATGGATGGCTTTTGCTCCATGTTTCTAGTGGTAAACAATCTATTACAATATGTTTTAAACAAAAAATGTAAAAAAAATTCAAAATAAATTCAATAATGGGATTGTAAAGGCATTTAAACCGAGTAATAAGGCTTTTCTAGGCATGAGTGACTGTAAATGAACTTTTCTTGACAATGGATGGCTTTCGCTCCACGTTTCCCGAGGCAAACAATCAATTACAATCTGTTTTAATCAAAAAATGTAAAAACAATTCAAAATAAATTCAATAATGGGATTATAAAGGCATTTAAACCGAGTAATAAGGCTTTTCTAGGCATGAGTGACTATAAATGAACTTTTCTGGACAATGGATGGCTTTCGCTCCACGTTTCCCGAGGCAAACAATCAATTACAATCTGTTTTAATCAAAAAATGTAAAAAAAATTCAAAATAAATTCAATAATGGGATTATAAAGTCATTTAAACTGAGTAATAAGGCTTTTCTAGGCTTGAGTGACTATAAATGAACTTTTCTTGACAATGGATGGCTTTTGCTCCATGTTTCTAGAGGTAAACATTCAATTACAATATGTTTTAATCAAAAAATGTAAAAAAAACTCAAAATAAATTCAATAATGGGATTATAAAGGCATTTAAACCGAGTAATAAGGCTTTTCTAGGCATGAGTGACTGTAAATGAACTTTTCTTGACAATGGATGGCTTTCGCTCCACGTTTCCCGAGGCAAACAATCAATTACAATATGTTTTAATCAAAAAATGTAAAAAAAGTTCAAAATAAATTCAATAATGGGATTATAAATGCATTTAAACCGAGTAATAAGGCTTTTCTAGGCATGAGTGACTATAAATGAACTTTTCTTGACAATGGATGGCTTTCGCTCCACGTTTCCCGAGGCAAACAATCAGTTACAATCTGTTTTAATCAAAAAATGTAAAAACAATTCAAAATAAATTCAATAATGGGATTATAAAGGCATTTAAACCGAGTAATAAGGCTTTTCTAGGCTTGAGTGACTATAAATGAACTTTTCTTGACAATGGATGGCTTTTGCTCCATGTTTCTAGAGGTAAACATTCAATTACAATATGTTTTAATCAAAAAATGTAAAAAAAATTCAAAATAAATTCAATAATGGGATTATAAAGGCATTTAAACCGAGTAATAAGGCTTTTCTAGGCATGACTGACTATAAATGAACTTTTCTTGACAATGGATGGCTTTTGCTCCATGTTTCTAGTGGTAAACAATCTATTACAATATGTTTTAAACAAAAAATGTAAAAAAAATTCAAAATAAATTCAATAATGGGATTGTAAAGGCATTTCAACCGAGTAATAAGGCTTTTCTAGGCATGAGTGACTGTAAATGAACTTTTCTTGACAATGGATGGCTTTCGCTCCACGTTTCCTGAGGCAAACAATCAATTACAATCTGTTTTAATCAAAAAATGTAAAAACAATTCAAAGTAAATTCAATAATGGGATTATAAAGGCATTTAAACCGAGTAATAAGGCTTTTCTAGGCATGAGTGACTATAAATGAACTTTTTTGGACAATGGATGGCTTTCGCTCCACGTTTCCCGAGGCAAACAATCAATTACAATCTGTTTTAATCAAAAAATGTAAAAAAAATTCAAAATAAATTCAATAATGGGATTATAAAGTCATTTCAACTGAGTAATAAGGCTTTTCTAGGCTTGAGTGACTATAAATGAACTTTTCTTGACAATGGATGGCTTTTGCTCCATGTTTCTAGAGGTAAACATTCAATTACAATATGTTTTAATCAAAAAATGTAAAAAAAACTCAAAATAAATTCAATAATGGGATTATAAAGGCATTTAAACCGAGTAATAAGGCTTTTCTAGGCATGAGTGACTATAAATGAACTTTTCTTGACAATGGATGGCTTTCGCTCCACGTTTCCCGAGGCAAACAATCAATTACAATCTGTTTTAATCAAAAAATGTAAAAACAATTCAAAATAAATTCAATAATGGGATTATAAAGGCATTTAAACCGAGTAGTAAGGCTTTTCTAGGCTTGATTGACTATAAATGAACTTTTCTTGACAATGGATGGCTTTCGCTCCACGTTTCCCAAGGCAAACAATCAATTACAATATGTTTTAATCAAAAAATGTAAAAAAAGTTCAAAATAAATTCAATAATGGGATTATAAATGCATTTAAACCGAGTAATAAGGCTTTTCTAGGCATGAGTGACTATAAATGAACTTTTCTTGACAATGGATGGCTTTCGCTCCACGTTTCCCGAGGCAAACAATCAAATACAATATGTTTTAATCAAAAAATGTAAAAACAATTCAAAATAAATTCAATAATGGGATTATAAAGGCATTTAAACCGAATAATAAGGCTTTTCTAGGCTTGAGTGACTATAAATGAACTTTTCTTGACAATGGATGGCTTTTGCTCCATGTTTCTAGAGGTAAACATTCAATTACAATATGTTTTAATCAAAAAATGTAAAAAAAATTCAAAATAAATTCAATAATGGGATTATAAAGGCATTTAAACCGAGTAATAAGGCTTTTCTAGGCATGAGTGACTATAAATGAACTTTTCTTGACAATGGATGGCTTTCGCTCCACGTTTCCCGAGGCAAACAATCAATTACAATCTGTTTTAATCAAAAAATGTAAAAACAATTCAAAATAAATTCAATAATGGGATTATAAAGGCATTTAAACCGAGTAATAAGGCTTTTCTAGGCTTGAGTGACTATAAATGAACTTTTCTTGACAATGGATGGCTTTCGCTCCACGTTTCCCGAGGCAAACAATCAATTACAATATGTTTTAATCAAAAAATGTAAAAAAAATTCAAAATAAATTCAATAATGGGATTATAAATGCATTTGAACCGAGTAATAAGGCTTTTCTAGGCATGAGTGACTATAAATGAACTTTTCTTGACAATGGATGGCTTTCGCTCCACGTTTCCCGAGGCAAACAATCAGTTACAATCTGTTTTAATCAAAAAATGTAAAAACAATTCAAAATAAATTCAATAATGGGATTATAAAGGCATTTAAACCGACTAATAAGGCTTTTCTAGGCTTGAGTGACTATAAATGAACTTTTCTTGACAATGGATGGCTTTTGCTCCATGTTTCTAGAGGTAAACATTCAATTACAATATGTTTTAATCAAAAAATGTAAAAAAAATTCAAAATAAATTCAATAATGGGATTATAAAGGCATTTAAACCGAGTAATAAGGCTTTTCTAGGCATGAGTGACTATAAATGAACTTTTCTTGACAATGGATGGCTTTCGCTCCACGTTTCCCGAGGCAAACAATCAATTACAATCTGTTTTAATCAAAAAAAGTAAAAACAATTCAAAATAAATTCAATAATGGGATTATAAAGTCATTTAAACTGAGTAATAAGGCTTTTCTAGGCTTGAGTGACTATAAATGAACTTTTCTTGACAATGGATGGCTTTTGCTCCATGTTTCTAGAGGTAAACATTCAATTACAATATGTTTTAATCAAAAAATGTAAAAAAAATTCAAAATAAATTCAATGATGGGATTATAAAGGCATTTAAACCGAGTAATAAGGCTTTTCTAGGCATGAGTGACTATAAATGAACTTTTCTTGACAATGGATGGCTTTCACTCCACGTTTCCCGAGGCAAACAATCAATTACAATCTGTTTTAATCAAAAAATATAAAAACAATTCAAAATAAATTCAATAATGGGATTATAAAGGCATTTAAACCGAGTAATAAGGCTTTTCTAGGCATGAGTGACTATAAATGAACTTTTCTTGAGAATGGATGGCTTTCGCTCCACGTTTCCCGAGGCAAACAATCAATTACAATCTGTTTTAATCAAAAAATGTAAAAAAAATTCAAAATAAATTCAATAATGGGATTATAAAGTCATTTAAACTGAGTAATAAGGCTTTTCTAGGCTTGAGTGACTATAAATGAACTTTTCTTGACAATGGATGGCTTTTGCTCCATGTTTCTAGAGGTAAACATTCAATTACAATATGTTTTAATCAAAAAATGTAAAAAAAACTCAAAATAAATTCAATAATGGGATTATAAAGGCATTTAAACCGAGTAATAAGGCTTTTCTAGGCATGAGTGACTATAAATGAACTTTTCTTGACAATGGATGGCTTTCGCTCCACGTTTCCCGAGGCAAACAATCAATTACAATATGTTTTAATCAAAAAATGTAAAAACAATTCAAAATAAATTCAATAATGGGATTATAAAGGCATTTAAACCGTGTAGTAAGGCTTTTCTAGGCTTGATTGACTATAAATGAACTTTTCTTGACAATGGATGGCTTTCGCTCCACGTTTCCCGAGGCAAATAATCAATTACAATATGTTTTAATCAAAAAATGTAAAAAAAAATCAAAATAAATTCAATAATGGGATTATAAATGCATTTGAACCGAGTAATAAGGCTTTTCTAGGCATGAGTGACTATAAATGAACTTTTCTTGACAATGGATGGCTTTCGCTCCACGTTTCCCGAGGCAAACAATCAGTTACAATCTGTTTTAATCAAAAAATGTAAAAACAATTCAAAATAAATTCAATAATGGGATTATAAAGGCATTTAAACCGAGTAATAAGGCTTTTCTAGGCTTGAGTGACTATAAATGAACTTTTCTTGACAATGGATGGCTTTTGCTCCATGTTTCTAGAGGTAAACATTCAATTACAATATGTTTTAATAAAAAAATGTAAAAAAAATTCAAAATAAATTCAATAATGGAATTATAAAGGCATTTAAACCGAGTAATAAGGCTTTTCTAGGCATGAGTGACTATAGATGAACTTTTCTTGACAATGGATGGCTTTCGCTCCACGTTTCCCGAGGCAAACAATCAATTACAATCTGTTTTAATCAAAAAAAGTAAAAACAATTCAAAATAAATTCAATAATGGGATTATAAATGCATTTGAACCGAGTAATAAGGCTTTTCTAGGCTTGAGTGACTATAAATGAAATTTTCTTGACAATGGATGGCTTTTGCTCCATGTTTCTAGAGGTAAACATTCAATTACAATATGTTTTAATAAAAAAATGTAAAAAAAATTCAAAAAAAATTCAATAATGGGATTATAAAGGCATTTAAACCGAGTAATAAGGCTTTTCTAGGCATGAGTGACTATAAATGAACTTTTCTTGACAATGGATGGCTTTCGCTCCACGTTTCCCCGAGGCAAACAATCAATTACAATCTGTTTTAACCAAAAAATATGAAAACAATTCAAAATAAATTCAATAATGGGATTATAAAGGCATTTAAACCGAGTAATAAGGCTTTTCTAGGCTTGATTGACTATAAATGAACTTTTCTTGACAATGGATGGCTTTTGCTCCATGTTTCTAGTGGTAAACAATCTATTACAATATGTTTTAAACAAAAAATGTAAAAAAAATTCAAAATAAATTCAATAATGGGATTGTAAAGGCATTTCAACCGAGTAATAAGGCTTTTCTAGGCATGAGTGACTGTAAATGAACTTTTCTTGACAATGGATGGCTTTCGCTCCACGTTTCCTGAGGCAAACAATCAATTACAATCTGTTTTAATCAAAAAATGTAAAAACAATTCAAAATAAATTCAATAATGGGATTATAAAGGCATTTAAACCGAGTAATAAGGCTTTTCTAGGCATGAGTGACTATAAATGAACTTTTTTGGACAATGGATGGCTTTCGCTCCACGTTTCCCGAGGCAAACAATCAATTACAATCTGTTTTAATCAAAAAATGTAAAAAAAATTCAAAATAAATTCAATAATGGGATTATAAAGTCATTTCAACTGAGTAATAAGGCTTTTCTAGGCTTGAGTGACTATAAATGAACTTTTCTTGACAATGGATGGCTTTTGCTCCATGTTTCTAGAGGTAAACATTCAATTACAATATGTTTTAATCAAAAAATGTAAAAAAAACTCAAAATAAATTCAATAATGGGATTATAAAGGCATTTAAACCGAGTAATAAGGCTTTTCTAGGCATGAGTGACTATAAATGAACTTTTCTTGACAATGGATGGCTTTCGCTCCACGTTTCCCGAGGCAAACAATCAATTACAATCTGTTTTAATCAAAAAATGTAAAAACAATTCAAAATAAATTCAATAATGGGATTATAAAGGCATTTAAACCGAGTAGTAAGGCTTTTCTAGGCTTGATTGACTATAAATGAACTTTTCTTGACAATGGATGGCTTTCGCTCCACGTTTCCCAAGGCAAACAATCAATTACAATATGTTTTAATCAAAAAATGTAAAAAAAGTTCAAAATAAATTCAATAATGGGATTATAAATGCATTTAAACCGAGTAATAAGGCTTTTCTAGGCATGAGTGACTATAAATGAACTTTTCTTGACAATGGATGGCTTTCGCTCCACGTTTCCCGAGGCAAACAATCAAATACAATATGTTTTAATCAAAAAATGTAAAAACAATTCAAAATAAATTCAATAATGGGATTATAAAGGCATTTAAACCGAATAATAAGGCTTTTCTAGGCTTGAGTGACTATAAATGAACTTTTCTTGACAATGGATGGCTTTTGCTCCATGTTTCTAGAGGTAAACATTCAATTACAATATGTTTTAATCAAAAAATGTAAAAAAAATTCAAAATAAATTCAATAATGGGATTATAAAGGCATTTAAACCGAGTAATAAGGCTTTTCTAGGCATGAGTGACTATAAATGAACTTTTCTTGACAATGGATGGCTTTCGCTCCACGTTTCCCGAGGCAAACAATCAATTACAATCTGTTTTAATCAAAAAAAGTAAAAACAATTCAAAATAAATTCAATAATGGGATTATAAAGTCATTTAAACTGAGTAATAAGGCTTTTCTAGGCTTGAGTGACTATAAATGAACTTTTCTTGACAATGGATGGCTTTTGCTCCATGTTTCTAGAGGTAAACATTCAATTACAATATGTTTTAATCAAAAAATGTAAAAAAAATTCAAAATAAATTCAATGATGGGATTATAAAGGCATTTAAACCGAGTAATAAGGCTTTTCTAGGCATGAGTGACTATAAATGAACTTTTCTTGACAATGGATGGCTTTCACTCCACGTTTCCCGAGGCAAACAATCAATTACAATCTGTTTTAATCAAAAAATATAAAAACAATTCAAAATAAATTCAATAATGGGATTATAAAGGCATTTAAACCGAGTAATAAGGCTTTTCTAGGCATGAGTGACTATAAATGAACTTTTCTTGACAATGGATGGCTTTCGCTCCACGTTTCCCGAGGCAAACAATCAATTACAATCTGTTTTAATCAAAAAATGTAAAAAAAATTCAAAATAAATTCAATAATGGGATTATAAAGTCATTTAAACTGAGTAATAAGGCTTTTCTAGGCTTGAGTGACTATAAATGAACTTTTCTTGACAATGGATGGCTTTTGCTCCATGTTTCTAGAGGTAAACATTCAATTACAATATGTTTTAATCAAAAAATGTAAAAAAAACTCAAAATAAATTCAATAATGGGATTATAAAGGCATTTAAACCGAGTAATAAGGCTTTTCTAGGCATGAGTGACTATAAATGAACTTTTCTTGACAATGGATGGCTTTCGCTCCATGTTTCCCGAGGCAAACAATCAATTACAATATGTTTTAATCAAAAAATGTAAAAACAATTCAAAATAAATTCAATAATGGGATTATAAAGGCATTTAAACCGTGTAGTAAGGCTTTTCTAGGCTTGATTGACTATAAATGAACTTTTCTTGACAATGGATGGCTTTCGCTCCACGTTTCCCGAGGCAAATAATCAATTACAATATGTTTTAATCAAAAAATGTAAAAAAAAATCAAAATAAATTCAATAATGGGATTATAAATGCATTTGAACCGAGTAATAAGGCTTTTCTAGGCATGAGTGACTATAAATGAACTTTTCTTGACAATGGATGGCTTTCGCTCCACGTTTCCCGAGGCAAACAATCAGTTACAATCTGTTTTAATCAAAAAATGTAAAAACAATTCAAAATAAATTCAATAATGGGATTATAAAGGCATTTAAACCGAGTAATAAGGCTTTTCTAGGCTTGAGTGACTATAAATGAACTTTTCTTGACAATGGATGGCTTTTGCTCCATGTTTCTAGAGGTAAACATTCAATTACAATATGTTTTAATAAAAAAATGTAAAAAAAATTCAAAATAAATTCAATAATGGGATTATAAAGGCATTTTAACCGAGTAATAAGGCTTTTCTAGGCATGAGTGACTATAGATGAACTTTTCTTGACAATGGATGGCTTTCGCTCCACGTTTCCCGAGGCAAACAATCAATTACAATCTGTTTTAATCAAAAAAAGTAAAAACAATTCAAAATAAATTCAATAATGGGATTATAAATGCATTTGAACCGAGTAATAAGGCTTTTCTAGGCTTGAGTGACTATAAATGAAATTTTCTTGACAATGGATGGCTTTTGCTCCATGTTTCTAGAGGTAAACATTCAATTACAATATGTTTTAATAAAAAAATGTAAAAAAAATTCAAAATAAATTCAATAATGGGATTATAAAGGCATTTAAACCGAGTAATAAGGCTTTTCTAGGCATGAGTGACTATAAATGAACTTTTCTTGACAATGGATGGCTTTCGCTCCACGTTTCCCCGAGGCAAACAATCAATTACAATCTGTTTTAACCAAAAAATATAAAAACAATTCAAAATAAATTCAATAATGGGATTATAAAGGCATTTAAACCGAGTAATAAGGCTTTTCTAGGCTCTATTGACTATAAATGAACTTTTCTTGACAATGGATGGCTTTTGCTCCATGTTTCTAGTGGTAAACAATCTATTACAATATGTTTTAAACAAAAAATGTAAAAAAAATTCAAAATAAATTCAATAATGGGATTGTAAAGGCATTTAAACCGAGTAATAAGGCTTTTCTAGGCATGAGTGACTGTAAATGAACTTTTCTTGACAATGGATGGCTTTCGCTCCACGTTTCCCGAGGCAAACAATCAATTACAATCTGTTTTAATCAAAAAATGTAAAAACAATTCAAAATAAATTCAATAATGGGATTATAAAGGCATTTAAACCGAGTAATAAGGCTTTTCTAGGCATGAGTGACTATAAATGAACTTTTCTGGACAATGGATGGCTTTCGCTCCACATTTCCCGAGGCAAACAATCAATTACAATCTGTTTTAATCAAAAAATGTAAAAAAAATTCAAAATAAATTCAATAATGGGATTATAAAGTCATTTAAACTGAGTAATAAGGCTTTTCTAGGCTTGAGTGACTATAAATGAACTTTTCTTGACAATGGATGGCTTTTGCTCCATGTTTCTAGAGGTAAACATTCAATTACAATATGTTTTAATCAAAAAATGTAAAAAAAACTCAAAATAAATTCAATAATGGGATTATAAAGGCATTTAAACCGAGTAATAAGGCTTTTCTAGGCATGAGTGACTGTAAATGAACTTTTCTTGACAATGGATGGCTTTCGCTCCACGTTTCCCGAGGCAAACAATCAATTACAATATGTTTTAATCAAAAAATGTAAAAAAAGTTCAAAATAAATTCAATAATGGGATTATAAATGCATTTAAACCGAGTAATAAGGCTTTTCTAGGCATGAGTGACTATAAATGAACTTTTCTTGACAATGGATGGCTTTCGCTCCACGTTTCCCGAGGCAAACAATCAGTTACAATCTGTTTTAATCAAAAAATGTAAAAACAATTCAAAATAAATTCAATAATGGGATTATAAAGGCATTTAAACCGAGTAATAAGGCTTTTCTAGGCTTGAGTGACTATAAATGAACTTTTCTTGACAATGGATGGCTTTTGCTCCATGTTTCTAGAGGTAAACATTCAATTACAATATGTTTTAATCAAAAAATGTAAAAAAAATTCAAAATAAATTCAATAATGGGATTATAAAGGCATTTAAACCGAGTAATAAGGCTTTTCTAGGCATGACTGACTATAAATGAACTTTTCTTGACAATGGATGGCTTTTGCTCCATGTTTCTAGTGGTAAACAATCTATTACAATATGTTTTAAACAAAAAATGTAAAAAAAATTCAAAATAAATTCAATAATGGGATTGTAAAGGCATTTCAACCGAGTAATAAGGCTTTTCTAGGCATGAGTGACTGTAAATGAACTTTTCTTGACAATGGATGGCTTTCGCTCCACGTTTCCTGAGGCAAACAATCAATTACAATCTGTTTTAATCAAAAAATGTAAAAACAATTCAAAGTAAATTCAATAATGGGATTATAAAGGCATTTAAACCGAGTAATAAGGCTTTTCTAGGCATGAGTGACTATAAATGAACTTTTTTGGACAATGGATGGCTTTCGCTCCACGTTTCCCGAGGCAAACAATCAATTACAATCTGTTTTAATCAAAAAATGTAAAAAAAATTCAAAATAAATTCAATAATGGGATTATAAAGTCATTTCAACTGAGTAATAAGGCTTTTCTAGGCTTGAGTGACTATAAATGAACTTTTCTTGACAATGGATGGCTTTTGCTCCATGTTTCTAGAGGTAAACATTCAATTACAATATGTTTTAATCAAAAAATGTAAAAAAAACTCAAAATAAATTCAATAATGGGATTATAAAGGCATTTAAACCGAGTAATAAGGCTTTTCTAGGCATGAGTGACTATAAATGAACTTTTCTTGACAATGGATGGCTTTCGCTCCACGTTTCCCGAGGCAAACAATCAATTACAATCTGTTTTAATCAAAAAATGTAAAAACAATTCAAAATAAATTCAATAATGGGATTATAAAGGCATTTAAACCGAGTAGTAAGGCTTTTCTAGGCTTGATTGACTATAAATGAACTTTTCTTGACAATGGATGGCTTTCGCTCCACGTTTCCCAAGGCAAACAATCAATTACAATATGTTTTAATCAAAAAATGTAAAAAAAGTTCAAAATAAATTCAATAATGGGATTATAAATGCATTTAAACCGAGTAATAAGGCTTTTCTAGGCATGAGTGACTATAAATGAACTTTTCTTGACAATGGATGGCTTTCGCTCCACGTTTCCCGAGGCAAACAATCAAATACAATATGTTTTAATCAAAAAATGTAAAAACAATTCAAAATAAATTCAATAATGGGATTATAAAGGCATTTAAACCGAATAATAAGGCTTTTCTAGGCTTGAGTGACTATAAATGAACTTTTCTTGACAATGGATGGCTTTTGCTCCATGTTTCTAGAGGTAAACATTCAATTACAATATGTTTTAATCAAAAAATGTAAAAAAAATTCAAAATAAATTCAATAATGGGATTATAAAGGCATTTAAACCGAGTAATAAGGCTTTTCTAGGCATGAGTGACTATAAATGAACTTTTCTTGACAATGGATGGCTTTCGCTCCACGTTTCCCGAGGCAAACAATCAATTACAATCTGTTTTAATCAAAAAATGTAAAAACAATTCAAAATAAATTCAATAATGGGATTATAAAGGCATTTAAACCGAGTAATAAGGCTTTTCTAGGCTTGAGTGACTATAAATGAACTTTTCTTGACAATGGATGGCTTTCGCTCCACGTTTCCCGAGGCAAACAATCAATTACAATATGTTTTAATCAAAAAATGTAAAAAAAATTCAAAATAAATTCAATAATGGGATTATAAATGCATTTGAACCGAGTAATAAGGCTTTTCTAGGCATGAGTGACTATAAATGAACTTTTCTTGACAATGGATGGCTTTCGCTCCACGTTTCCCGAGGCAAACAATCAGTTACAATCTGTTTTAATCAAAAAATGTAAAAACAATTCAAAATAAATTCAATAATGGGATTATAAAGGCATTTAAACCGACTAATAAGGCTTTTCTAGGCTTGAGTGACTATAAATGAACTTTTCTTGACAATGGATGGCTTTTGCTCCATGTTTCTAGAGGTAAACATTCAATTACAATATGTTTTAATCAAAAAATGTAAAAAAAATTCAAAATAAATTCAATAATGGGATTATAAAGGCATTTAAACCGAGTAATAAGGCTTTTCTAGGCATGAGTGACTATAAATGAACTTTTCTTGACAATGGATGGCTTTCGCTCCACGTTTCCCGAGGCAAACAATCAATTACAATCTGTTTTAATCAAAAAAAGTAAAAACAATTCAAAATAAATTCAATAATGGGATTATAAAGTCATTTAAACTGAGTAATAAGGCTTTTCTAGGCTTGAGTGACTATAAATGAACTTTTCTTGACAATGGATGGCTTTTGCTCCATGTTTCTAGAGGTAAACATTCAATTACAATATGTTTTAATCAAAAAATGTAAAAAAAATTCAAAATAAATTCAATGATGGGATTATAAAGGCATTTAAACCGAGTAATAAGGCTTTTCTAGGCATGAGTGACTATAAATGAACTTTTCTTGACAATGGATGGCTTTCACTCCACGTTTCCCGAGGCAAACAATCAATTACAATCTGTTTTAATCAAAAAATATAAAAACAATTCAAAATAAATTCAATAATGGGATTATAAAGGCATTTAAACCGAGTAATAAGGCTTTTCTAGGCATGAGTGACTATAAATGAACTTTTCTTGAGAATGGATGGCTTTCGCTCCACGTTTCCCGAGGCAAACAATCAATTACAATCTGTTTTAATCAAAAAATGTAAAAAAAATTCAAAATAAATTCAATAATGGGATTATAAAGTCATTTAAACTGAGTAATAAGGCTTTTCTAGGCTTGAGTGACTATAAATGAACTTTTCTTGACAATGGATGGCTTTTGCTCCATGTTTCTAGAGGTAAACATTCAATTACAATATGTTTTAATCAAAAAATGTAAAAAAAACTCAAAATAAATTCAATAATGGGATTATAAAGGCATTTAAACCGAGTAATAAGGCTTTTCTAGGCATGAGTGACTATAAATGAACTTTTCTTGACAATGGATGGCTTTCGCTCCACGTTTCCCGAGGCAAACAATCAATTACAATATGTTTTAATCAAAAAATGTAAAAACAATTCAAAATAAATTCAATAATGGGATTATAAAGGCATTTAAACCGTGTAGTAAGGCTTTTCTAGGCTTGATTGACTATAAATGAACTTTTCTTGACAATGGATGGCTTTCGCTCCACGTTTCCCGAGGCAAATAATCAATTACAATATGTTTTAATCAAAAAATGTAAAAAAAAAATCAAAATAAATTCAATAATGGGATTATAAATGCATTTGAACCGAGTAATAAGGCTTTTCTAGGCATGAGTGACTATAAATGAACTTTTCTTGACAATGGATGGCTTTCGCTCCACGTTTCCCGAGGCAAACAATCAGTTACAATCTGTTTTAATCAAAAAATGTAAAAACAATTCAAAATAAATTCAATAATGGGATTATAAAGGCATTTAAACCGAGTAATAAGGCTTTTCTAGGCTTGAGTGACTATAAATGAACTTTTCTTGACAATGGATGGCTTTTGCTCCATGTTTCTAGAGGTAAACATTCAATTACAATATGTTTTAATAAAAAAATGTAAAAAAAATTCAAAATAAATTCAATAATGGAATTATAAAGGCATTTAAACCGAGTAATAAGGCTTTTCTAGGCATGAGTGACTATAGATGAACTTTTCTTGACAATGGATGGCTTTCGCTCCACGTTTCCCGAGGCAAACAATCAATTACAATCTGTTTTAATCAAAAAAAGTAAAAACAATTCAAAATAAATTCAATAATGGGATTATAAATGCATTTGAACCGAGTAATAAGGCTTTTCTAGGCTTGAGTGACTATAAATGAAATTTTCTTGACAATGGATGGCTTTTGCTCCATGTTTCTAGAGGTAAACATTCAATTACAATATGTTTTAATAAAAAAATGTAAAAAAAATTCAAAAAAAATTCAATAATGGGATTATAAAGGCATTTAAACCGAGTAATAAGGCTTTTCTAGGCATGAGTGACTATAAATGAACTTTTCTTGACAATGGATGGCTTTCGCTCCACGTTTCCCCGAGGCAAACAATCAATTACAATCTGTTTTAACCAAAAAATATGAAAACAATTCAAAATAAATTCAATAATGGGATTATAAAGGCATTTAAACCGAGTAATAAGGCTTTTCTAGGCTTGATTGACTATAAATGAACTTTTCTTGACAATGGATGGCTTTTGCTCCATGTTTCTAGTGGTAAACAATCTATTACAATATGTTTTAAACAAAAAATGTAAAAAAAATTCAAAATAAATTCAATAATGGGATTGTAAAGGCATTTCAACCGAGTAATAAGGCTTTTCTAGGCATGAGTGACTGTAAATGAACTTTTCTTGACAATGGATGGCTTTCGCTCCACGTTTCCTGAGGCAAACAATCAATTACAATCTGTTTTAATCAAAAAATGTAAAAACAATTCAAAATAAATTCAATAATGGGATTATAAAGGCATTTAAACCGAGTAATAAGGCTTTTCTAGGCATGAGTGACTATAAATGAACTTTTTTGGACAATGGATGGCTTTCGCTCCACGTTTCCCGAGGCAAACAATCAATTACAATCTGTTTTAATCAAAAAATGTAAAAAAAATTCAAAATAAATTCAATAATGGGATTATAAAGTCATTTCAACTGAGTAATAAGGCTTTTCTAGGCTTGAGTGACTATAAATGAACTTTTCTTGACAATGGATGGCTTTTGCTCCATGTTTCTAGAGGTAAACATTCAATTACAATATGTTTTAATCAAAAAATGTAAAAAAAACTCAAAATAAATTCAATAATGGGATTATAAAGGCATTTAAACCGAGTAATAAGGCTTTTCTAGGCATGAGTGACTATAAATGAACTTTTCTTGACAATGGATGGCTTTCGCTCCACGTTTCCCGAGGCAAACAATCAATTACAATCTGTTTTAATCAAAAAATGTAAAAACAATTCAAAATAAATTCAATAATGGGATTATAAAGGCATTTAAACCGAGTAGTAAGGCTTTTCTAGGCTTGATTGACTATAAATGAACTTTTCTTGACAATGGATGGCTTTCGCTCCACGTTTCCCAAGGCAAACAATCAATTACAATATGTTTTAATCAAAAAATGTAAAAAAAGTTCAAAATAAATTCAATAATGGGATTATAAATGCATTTAAACCGAGTAATAAGGCTTTTCTAGGCATGAGTGACTATAAATGAACTTTTCTTGACAATGGATGGCTTTCGCTCCACGTTTCCCGAGGCAAACAATCAAATACAATATGTTTTAATCAAAAAATGTAAAAACAATTCAAAATAAATTCAATAATGGGATTATAAAGGCATTTAAACCGAATAATAAGGCTTTTCTAGGCTTGAGTGACTATAAATGAACTTTTCTTGACAATGGATGGCTTTTGCTCCATGTTTCTAGAGGTAAACATTCAATTACAATATGTTTTAATCAAAAAATGTAAAAAAAATTCAAAATAAATTCAATAATGGGATTATAAAGGCATTTAAACCGAGTAATAAGGCTTTTCTAGGCATGAGTGACTATAAATGAACTTTTCTTGACAATGGATGGCTTTCGCTCCACGTTTCCCGAGGCAAACAATCAATTACAATCTGTTTTAATCAAAAAATGTAAAAACAATTCAAAATAAATTCAATAATGGGATTATAAAGGCATTTAAACCGAGTAATAAGGCTTTTCTAGGCTTGATTGACTATAAATGAACTTTTCTTGACAATGGATGGCTTTTGCTCCATGTTTCTAGTGGTAAACAATCTATTACAATATGTTTTAATCAAAAAATATAAAAAAAATTCAAAATAAATTCAATAATGGGATTATAAAGGCATTTAAACCGAGTAATAAGGCTTTTCTAGGCATGAGTGACTATAAATGAACTTTTCTTGACAATGGATGGCTTTCGCTCCACGTTTCCCGAGGCAAACAATCAATTACAATCTGTTTTAATCAAAAAATGTAAAAACAATTCAAAATAAATTCAATAATGGGATTATAAAGGCATTTAAACCGAGTAATAAGGCTTTTCTAGGCATGAGTGACTATAAATGAACTTTTCTGGACAATGGATGGCTTTCGCTCCACGTTTCCCGAGGCAAACAATCAATTACAATCTGTTTTAATCAAAAAATGTAAAAAAGATTCAAAATAAATTCAATAATGGGATTATAAAGTCATTTAAACCGAGTAATAAGGCTTTTCTAGGCTTGAGTGACTATAAATGAACTTTTCTTGACAATGGATGGCTTTTGCTCCATGTTTCTAGAGGTAAACATTCAATTACAATATGTTTTAATCAAAAAATGTAAAAAAAAACTCAAAATAAATTCAATAATGGGATTATAAAGGCATTTAAACCGAGTAATAAGGCTTTTCTAGGCATGAGTGACTATAACTGAAATTTTCTTGACAATGGATGGCTTTCGCTCCACGTTTCCCGGGGAAAACAATCAATTACAATATGTTTTAATCAAAAAATGTAAAAAAAATTCAAAATAAATCCAATAATGGGATTATAAAGTCATATAAACTGAGTAATAAGGCTTTTCTAGGCTTGAGTGACTATAAATGAACTTTTCTTGACAATGGATGGCTTTTGCTCCATGTTTCTAGAGGTAAACATTCAATTACAATATGTTTTAATCAAAAAATGTAAAAAAAATTCAAAATAAATTCAATAATGGGATTATAAAGGCATTTAAACCGAGTAATAAGGCTTTTCTAGGCATGAGGGACTATAAATGAACTTTTCTTGACAATGGATGGCTTTCGCTCCACGTTTCCCGAGGCAAACAATCAATTACAATCTGTTTTAATCAAAAAAGGTAAAAACAATTCAAAATAAATTCAATAATGGGATTATAAAGGCATTTAAACCGTGTAGTAAGGCTTTTCTACGCTTGATTGACTATAAATGAACTTTTCTTGACAATGGATGGCTTTCGCTCCACGTTTCCCGAGGCAAACAATCAATTACAATATGTTTTAATCAAAAAATGTAAAAAAAATTCAAAATAAATTCAATAATGGGATTATAAATGCATTTGAACCGAGTAATAAGGCTTTTCTAGGCATGAGTGACTATAAATGAACTTTTCTTGACAATGGATGGCTTTCGCTCCACGTTTCCCGAGGCAAACAATCAGTTACAATCTGTTTGAATCAAAAAATGTAAAAACAATTCAAAATAAATTCAATAATGGGATTATAAAGGCATTTAAACCGAGTAATAAGGCTTTTCTAGGCTTGAGTGACTATAAATGAACTTTTCTTGACAATGGATGGCTTTTGCTCCATGTTTCTAGAGGTAAACATTCAATTACAATATGTTTTAATCAAAAAATGTAAAAAAAATTCAAAATAAATTCAATAATGGGATTATAAAGGCATTTAAACCGAGTAATAAGGCTTTTCTAGGCATGAGTGACTATAAATGAACTTTTCTTGACAATGGATGGCTTTCGCTCCACGTTTCCCGAGGCAAACAATCAATTACAATCTGTTTTAATCAAAAAAAGTAAAAACAATTCAAAATAAATTCAATAATGGGATTATAAAGTCATTTAAACTGAGTAATAAGGCTTTTCTAGGCTTGAGTGACTATAAATGAACTTTTCTTGACAATGGATGGCTTTTTCTCCATGTTTCTAGAGGTAAACATTCAATTACAATATGTTTTAATCAAAAAATGTAAAAAAAATTCAAAATAAATTCAATAATGCTATTATAAAGGCATTTAAACCGAGTAATAAGGCTTTTCTAGGCATGAGTGACTATAAATGAACTTTTCTTGACAATGGATGGCTTTCGCTCCACGTTTCCCTAGGCAAACAATCAATTACAATCTGTTTTAATCAAAAAATATAAAAACAATTCAAAATAAATTCAATAATGGGATTATAAAGGCATTTAAACCGAGTAATAAGGCTTTTCTAGGCATGAGTGACTATAAATGAACTTTTCTTGACAATGGATGGCTTTCGCTCCACGTTTCCCGAGGCAAACAATCAATTACAATCTGTTTTAATCAAAAAATGTAAAAAAAATTCAAAATAAATTCAATAATGGGATTATAAAGTCATTTAAACTGAGTAATAAGGCTTTTCTAGGCTTGAGTGACTATAAATGAACTTTTCTTGACAATGGATGGCTTTTGCTCCATGTTTCTAGAGGTAAACATTCAATTACAATATGTTTTAATCAAAAAATGTAAAAAAAACTCAAAATAAATTCAATAATGGGATTATAAAGGCATTTAAACCGAGTAATAAGGCTTTTCTAGGCATGAGTGACTATAAATGAACTTTTCTTGACAATGGATGGCTTTCGCTCCACGTTTCCCGAGGCAAACAATCAATTACAATATGTTTTAATCAAAAAATGTAAAAACAATTCAAAATAAATTCAATAATGGGATTCTAAAGGCATTTAAACCGTGTAGTAAGGCTTTTCTAGGCTTGATTGACTATAAATGAACTTTTCTTGACAATGGATGGCTTTCGCTCCACGTTTCCCGAGGCAAATAATCAATTACAATATGTTTTAATCAAAAAATGTAAAAAAAATTCAAAATAAATTCAATAATGGGATTATAAATGCATTTGAACCGAGTAATAAGGCTTTTCTAGGCATGAGTGACTATAAATGAACTTTTCTTGACAATGGATGGCTTTCGCTCCACGTTTCCCGAGGCAAACAATCAGTTACAATCTGTTTTAATCAAAAAATGTAAAAACAATTCAAAATAAATTCAATAATGGGATTATAAAGGCATTTAAACCGAGTAATAAGGCTTTTCTAGGCTTGAGTGACTATAAATGAACTTTTCTTGACAATGGATGGCTTTTGCTCCATGTTTCTAGAGGTAAACATTCAATTACAATATGTTTTAATAAAAAAATGTAAAAAAAATTCAAAATAAATTCAATAATGGGATTATAAAGGCATTTAAACCGAGTAATAAGGCTTTTCTAGGCATGAGTGACTATAAATGAACTTTTCTTGACAATGGATGGCTTTCGCTCCACGTTTCCCGAGGCAAACAATCAATTACAATCTGTTTTAATCAAAAAAAGTAAAAACAATTCAAAATAAATTCAATAATGGGATTATAAAGTCATTTAAACTGAGTAATAAGGCTTTTCTAGGCTTGAGTGACTATAAATGAACTTTTCTTGACAATGGATGGCTTTTGCTCCATGTTTCTAGAGGTAAACATTCAATTACAATATGTTTTAATCAAAAAATGTAAAAAAAATTCAAAATAAATTCAATAATGGGATTATAAAGGCATTTAAACCGAGTAATAAGGCTTTTCTAGGCATGAGTGACTATAAATGAACTTTTCTTGACAATGGATGGCTTTCGCTCCACGTTTCCCCGAGGCAAACAATCAATTACAATCTGTTTTAATCAAAAAATGTAAAAACAATTCAAAATAAATTCAATAATGGGATTATAAAGGCATTTAAACCGAGTAGTAAGGCTTTTCTAGGCTTGATTGACTATAAATGAACTTTTCTTGACAATGGATGGCTTTCGCTCCACGTTTCCCGAGGCAAACAATCAATTACAATATGTTTTAATCAAAAAATGTAAAAAAAGTTCAAAATAAATTCAATAATGGGATTATAAATGCATTTAAACCGAGTAATAAGGCTTTTCTAGGCATGAGTGACTATAAATGAACTTTTCTTGACAATGGATGGCTTTCGCTCCACGTTTCCCGAGGCAAACAATCAGTTACAATCTGTTTTAATCAAAAAATGTAAAAACAATTCAAAATAAATTCAATAATGGGATTATAAAGGCATTTAAACCGAATAATAAGGCTTTTCTAGGCTTGAGTGACTATAAATGAACTTTTCTTGACAATGGATTGCTTTGGCTCCATGTTTCTAGAGGTAAACATTCAATTACAATATGTTTTAATCAAAAAATGTAAAAAAAATTCAAAATAAATTCAATAATGGGATTATAAAGGCATTTAAACCGAGTAATAAGGCTTTTCTAGGCATGAGTGACTATAAATGAACTTTTCTTGACAATGGATGGCTTTCGCTCCACGTTTCCCGAGGCAAACAATCAATTACAATCTGTTTTAATCAAAAAATGTAAAAACAATTCAAAATAAATTCAATAATGGGATTATAAAGGCATTTAAACCGAGTAATAAGGCTTTTCTAGGCTTGATTGACTATAAATGAACTTTTCTTGACAATGGATGGCTTTTGCTCCATGTTTCTAGTGGTAAACAATCTATTACAATATGTTTTAATCAAAAAATATAAAAAAAATTCAAAATAAATTCAATAATGGGATTATAAAGGCATTTAAACCGAGTAATAAGGCTTTTCTAGGCATGAGTGACTATAAATGAACTTTTCTTGACAATGGATGGCTTTCGCTCCACGTTTCCCGAGGCAAACAATCAATTACAATCTGTTTTAATCAAAAAATGTAAAAACAATTCAAAATAAATTCAATAATGGGATTATAAAGGCATTTAAACCGAGTAATAAGGCTTTTCTAGGCATGAGTGACTATAAATGAACTTTTCTGGACAATGGATGGCTTTCGCTCCACGTTTCCCGAGGCAAACAATCAATTACAATCTGTTTTAATCAAAAAATGTAAAAAAGATTCAAAATAAATTCAATAATGGGATTATAAAGTCATTTAAACCGAGTAATAAGGCTTTTCTAGGCTTGAGTGACTATAAATGAACTTTTCTTGACAATGGATGGCTTTTGCTCCATGTTTCTAGAGGTAAACATTCAATTACAATATGTTTTAATCAAAAAATGTAAAAAAAACTCAAAATAAATTCAATAATGGGATTATAAAGGCATTTAAACCGAGTAATAAGGCTTTTCTAGGCATGAGTGACTATAACTGAAATTTTCTTGACAATGGATGGCTTTCGCTCCACGTTTCCCGGGGAAAACAATCAATTACAATATGTTTTAATCAAAAAATGTAAAAAAAATTCAAAATAAATCCAATAATGGGATTATAAAGTCATATAAACTGAGTAATAAGGCTTTTCTAGGCTTGAGTGACTATAAATGAACTTTTCTTGACAATGGATGGCTTTTGCTCCATGTTTCTAGAGGTAAACATTCAATTACAATATGTTTTAATCAAAAAATGTAAAAAAAATTCAAAATAAATTCAATAATGGGATTATAAAGGCATTTAAACCGAGTAATAAGGCTTTTCTAGGCATGAGGGACTATAAATGAACTTTTCTTGACAATGGATGGCTTTCGCTCCACGTTTCCCGAGGCAAACAATCAATTACAATCTGTTTTAATCAAAAAAGGTAAAAACAATTCAAAATAAATTCAATAATGGGATTATAAAGGCATTTAAACCGTGTAGTAAGGCTTTTCTACGCTTGATTGACTATAAATGAACTTTTCTTGACAATGGATGGCTTTCGCTCCACGTTTCCCGAGGCAAACAATCAATTACAATATGTTTTAATCAAAAAATGTAAAAAAAATTCAAAATAAATTCAATAATGGGATTATAAATGCATTTGAACCGAGTAATAAGGCTTTTCTAGGCATGAGTGACTATAAATGAACTTTTCTTGACAATGGATGGCTTTCGCTCCACGTTTCCCGAGGCAAACAATCAGTTACAATCTGTTTTAATCAAAAAATGTAAAAACAATTCAAAATAAATTCAATAATGGGATTATAAAGGCATTTAAACCGAGTAATAAGGCTTTTCTAGGCTTGAGTGACTATAAATGAACTTTTCTTGACAATGGATGGCTTTTGCTCCATGTTTCTAGAGGTAAACATTCAATTACAATATGTTTTAATCAAAAAATGTAAAAAAAATTCAAAATAAATTCAATAATGGGATTATAAAGGCATTTAAACCGAGTAATAAGGCTTTTCTAGGCATGAGTGACTATAAATGAACTTTTCTTGACAATGGATGGCTTTCGCTCCACGTTTCCCGAGGCAAACAATCAATTACAATCTGTTTTAATCAAAAAAAGTAAAAACAATTCAAAATAAATTCAATAATGGGATTATAAAGTCATTTAAACTGAGTAATAAGGCTTTTCTAGGCTTGAGTGACTATAAATGAACTTTTCTTGACAATGGATGGCTTTTTCTCCATGTTTCTAGAGGTAAACATTCAATTACAATATGTTTTAATCAAAAAATGTAAAAAAAATTCAAAATAAATTCAATAATGCTATTATAAAGGCATTTAAACCGAGTAATAAGGCTTTTCTAGGCATGAGTGACTATAAATGAACTTTTCTTGACAATGGATGGCTTTCGCTCCACGTTTCCCTAGGCAAACAATCAATTACAATCTGATTTAATCAAAAAATATAAAAACAATTCAAAATAAATTCAATAATGGGATTATAAAGGCATTTAAACCGAGTAATAAGGCTTTTCTAGGCATGAGTGACTATAAATGAACTTTTCTTGACAATGGATGGCTTTCGCTCCACGTTTCCCGAGGCAAACAATCAATTACAATCTGTTTTAATCAAAAAATGTAAAAAAAATTCAAAATAAATTCAATAATGGGATTATAAAGTCATTTAAACTGAGTAATAAGGCTTTTCTAGGCTTGAGTGACTATAAATGAACTTTTCTTGACAATGGATGGCTTTTGCTCCATGTTTCTAGAGGTAAACATTCAATTACAATATGTTTTAATCAAAAAATGTAAAAAAAACTCAAAATAAATTCAATAATGGGATTATAAAGGCATTTAAACCGAGTAATAAGGCTTTTCTAGGCATGAGTGACTATAAATGAACTTTTCTTGACAATGGATGGCTTTCGCTCCACGTTTCCCGAGGCAAACAATCAATTACAATATGTTTTAATCAAAAAATGTAAAAACAATTCAAAATAAATTCAATAATGGGATTCTAAAGGCATTTAAACCGTGTAGTAAGGCTTTTCTAGGCTTGATTGACTATAAATGAACTTTTCTTGACAATGGATGGCTTTCGCTCCACGTTTCCCGAGGCAAATAATCAATTACAATATGTTTTAATCAAAAAATGTAAAAAAAATTCAAAATAAATTCAATAATGGGATTATAAATGCATTTGAACCGAGTAATAAGGCTTTTCTAGGCATGAGTGACTATAAATGAACTTTTCTTGACAATGGATGGCTTTCGCTCCACGTTTCCCGAGGCAAACAATCAGTTACAATCTGTTTTAATCAAAAAATGTAAAAACAATTCAAAATAAATTCAATAATGGGATTATAAAGGCATTTAAACCGAGTAATAAGGCTTTTCTAGGCTTGAGTGACTATAAATGAACTTTTCTTGACAATGGATGGCTTTTGCTCCATGTTTCTAGAGGTAAACATTCAATTACAATATGTTTTAATAAAAAAATGTAAAAAAAATTCAAAATAAATTCAATAATGGGATTATAAAGGCATTTAAACCGAGTAATAAGGCTTTTCTAGGCATGAGTGACTATAAATGAACTTTTCTTGACAATGGATGGCTTTCGCTCCACGTTTCCCGAGGCAAACAATCAATTACAATCTGTTTTAATCAAAAAAAGTAAAAACAATTCAAAATAAATTCAATAATGGGATTATAAAGTCATTTAAACTGAGTAATAAGGCTTTTCTAGGCTTGAGTGACTATAAATGAACTTTTCTTGACAATGGATGGCTTTTGCTCCATGTTTCTAGAGGTAAACATTCAATTACAATATGTTTTAATCAAAAAATGTAAAAAAAATTCAAAATAAATTCAATAATGGGATTATAAAGGCATTTAAACCGAGTAATAAGGCTTTTCTAGGCATGAGTGACTATAAATGAACTTTTCTTGACAATGGATGGCTTTCGCTCCACGTTTCCCCGAGGCAAACAATCAATTACAATCTGTTTTAATCAAAAAATGTAAAAACAATTCAAAATAAATTCAATAATGGGATTATAAAGGCATTTAAACCGAGTAGTAAGGCTTTTCTAGGCTTGATTGACTATAAATGAACTTTTCTTGACAATGGATGGCTTTCGCTCCACGTTTCCCGAGGCAAACAATCAATTACAATATGTTTTAATCAAAAAATGTAAAAAAAGTTCAAAATAAATTCAATAATGGGATTATAAATGCATTTAAACCGAGTAATAAGGCTTTTCTAGGCATGAGTGACTATAAATGAACTTTTCTTGACAATGGATGGCTTTCGCTCCACGTTTCCCGAGGCAAACAATCAGTTACAATCTGTTTTAATCAAAAAATGTAAAAACAATTCAAAATAAATTCAATAATGGGATTATAAAGGCATTTAAACCGAATAATAAGGCTTTTCTAGGCTTGAGTGACTATAAATGAACTTTTCTTGACAATGGATTGCTTTGGCTCCATGTTTCTAGAGGTAAACATTCAATTACAATATGTTTTAATCAAAAAATGTAAAAAAAATTCAAAATAAATTCAATAATGGGATTATAAAGGCATTTAAACCGAGTAATAAGGCTTTTATAGGCATGAGTGACTATAAATGAACTTTTCTTGACAATGGATGGCTTTCGCTCCACGTTTCCCGAGGCAAACAATCAATTACAATCTGTTTTAATCAAAAAATGTAAAAACAATTCAAAATAAATTCAATAATGGGATTATAAAGGCATTTAAACCGAGTAATAAGGCTTTTCTAGGCTTGATTGACTATAAATGAACTTTTCTTGACAATGGATGGCTTTTGCTCCATGTTTCTAGTGGTAAACAATCTATTACAATATGTTTTAATCAAAAAATATAAAAAAAATTCAAAATAAATTCAATAATGGAATTATAAAGGCATTTAAACCGAGTAATAAGGCTTTTCTAGGCATGAGTGACTATAAATGAACTTTTCTTGACAATGGATGGCTTTCGCTCCACGTTTCCCGAGGCAAACAATCAATTACAATCTGTTTTAATCAAAAAATGTAAAAAAAATTCAAAATAAATTCAATAATGGGATTATAAATGCATTTGAACCGAGTAATAAGGCTTTTCTAGGCATGAGTGACTATAAATGAACTTTTCTTGACAATGGATGGCTTTCGCTCCACGTTTCCCCGAGGCAAACAATCAATTACAATCTGTTTTAATCAAAAAATGTAAAAACAATTCAAAATAAATTCAATAATGGGATTATAAAGGCATTTAAACCGAGTAGTAAGGCTTTTCTAGGCTTGATTGACTATAAATGAACTTTTCTTGACAATGGATGGCTTTCGCTCCACGTTTCCCGAGGCAAACAATCAATTACAATATGTTTTAATCAAAAAATGTAAAAAAAGTTCAAAATAAATTCAATAATGGGATTATAAATGCATTTAAACCGAGTAATAAGGCTTTTCTAGGCATGAGTGACTATAAATGAACTTTTCTTGACAATGGATGGCTTTCGCTCCACGTTTCCCGAGGCAAACAATCAGTTACAATCTGTTTTAATCAAAAAATGTAAAAACAATTCAAAATAAATTCAATAATGGGATTATAAAGGCATTTAAACCGAATAATAAGGCTTTTCTAGGCTTGAGTGACTATAAATGAACTTTTCTTGACAATGGATTGCTTTGGCTCCATGTTTCTAGAGGTAAACATTCAATTACAATATGTTTTAATCAAAAAATGTAAAAAAAATTCAAAATAAATTCAATAATGGGATTATAAAGGCATTTAAACCGAGTAATAAGGCTTTTATAGGCATGAGTGACTATAAATGAACTTTTCTTGACAATGGATGGCTTTCGCTCCACGTTTCCCGAGGCAAACAATCAATTACAATCTGTTTTAATCAAAAAATGTAAAAACAATTCAAAATAAATTCAATAATGGGATTATAAAGGCATTTAAACCGAGTAATAAGGCTTTTCTAGGCTTGATTGACTATAAATGAACTTTTCTTGACAATGGATGGCTTTTGCTCCATGTTTCTAGTGGTAAACAATCTATTACAATATGTTTTAATCAAAAAATATAAAAAAAATTCAAAATAAATTCAATAATGGAATTATAAAGGCATTTAAACCGAGTAATAAGGCTTTTCTAGGCATGAGTGACTATAAATGAACTTTTCTTGACAATGGATGGCTTTCGCTCCACGTTTCCCGAGGCAAACAATCAATTACAATCTGTTTTAATCAAAAAATGTAAAAACAATTCAAAATAAATTCAATAATGGGATTATAAAGGCATTTAAACCGAGTAATAAGGCTTTTCTAGGCATGAGTGACTATAAATGAACTTTTCTGGACAATGGATGGCTTTCGCTCCACGTTTAGGGTGGCAAACAATCAATTACAATCTGTTTTAATCAAAAAATGTAAAAACAATTCAAAATAAATTCAATAATGGGATTATAAAGGCATTTAAACCGAGTAATAAGGCTTTTCTAGGCATGAGTGACTATAAATGAACTTTTCTTGACAATGGATGGCTTTCGCTCCACGTTTCCCGAGGCAAACAATCAATTACAATCTGTTTTAATCAAAAAATGTAAAAAAAATTCAAAATAAATTCAATAATGGGATTATAAAGTCATTTAAACTGAGTAATAAGGCTTTTCTAGGCTTGAGTGACTATAAATGAACTTTTCTTGACAATGGATGGCTTTTGCTCCATGTTTCTAGAGGTAAACATTCAATTACAATATGTTTTAATCAAAAAATGTAAAAAAAACTCAAAATAAATTCAATAATGGGATTATAAAGGCATTTAAACCGAGTAATAAGGCTTTTCTAGGCATGAGTGACTATAAATGAACTTTTCTTGACAATGGATGGCTTTCGCTCCACGTTTCCCGAGGCAAACAATCAATTACAATCTGTTTTAATCAAAAAATGTAAAAACAATTCAAAATAAATTCAATAATGGGATTATAAAGGCATTTAAACCGAGTAATAAGGCTTTTCTAGGCATGAGTGACTATAACTGAAATTTTCTTGACAATGGATGGCTTTCGCTCCACGTTTCCCGGGGAAAACAATCAATTACAATATGTTTTAATCAAAAAATGTAAAAAAAATTCAAAATAAATCCAATAATGGGATTATAAAGTCATATAAACTGAGTAATAAGGCTTTTCTAGGCTTGAGTGACTATAAATGAACTTTTCTTGACAATGGATGGCTTTTGCTCCATGTTTCTAGAGGTAAACATTCAATTACAATATGTTTTAATCAAAAAATGTAAAAAAAATTCAAAATAAATTCAATAATGGGATTATAAAGGCATTTAAACCGAGTAATAAGGCTTTTCTAGGCATGAGGGACTATAAATGAACTTTTCTTGACAATGGATGGCTTTCGCTCCACGTTTCCCGAGGCAAACAATCAATTACAATCTGTTTTAATCAAAAAATGTAAAAACAATTCAATATAAATTCAATAATGGGATTATAAAGGCATTTAAACCTAGAGTAAGGCTTTTCTACGCTTGATTGACTATAAATGAACTTTTCTTGACAATGGATGGCTTTCGCTCCACGTTTCCCGAGGCAAACAATCAATTACAATATGTTTTAATCAAAAAATGTAAAAAAAATTCAAAATAAATTCAATAATGGGATTATAAATGCATTTGAACCGAGTAATAAGGCTTTTCTAGGCATGAGTGACTATAAATGAACTTTTCTTGACAATGGATGGCTTTCGCTCCACGTTTCCCGAGGCAAACAATCAATTACAATCTGTTTTAATCAAAAAAAGTAAAAACAATTCAAAATAAATTCAATAATGGGATTATAAAGTCATTTAAACTGAGTAATAAGGCTTTTCTAGGCTTGAGTGACTATAAATGAACTTTTCTTGACAATGGATGGCTTTTGCTCCATGTTTCTAGAGGTAAACATTCAATTACAATATGTTTTAATCAAAAAATCTAAAAAAAATTCAAAATAAATTCAATAATGCTATTATAAAGGCATTTAAACCGAGTAATAAGGCTTTTCTAGGCATGAGTGACTATAAATGAACTTTTCTTGACAATGGATGGCTTTCGCTCCACGTTTCCCTAGGCAAACAATCAATTACAATCTGTTTTAATCAAAAAATATAAAAACAATTCAAAATAAATTCAATAATGGGATTATAAAGGCATTTAAACCGAGTAATAAGGCTTTTCTAGGCATGAGTGACTATAAATGAACTTTTCTTGACAATGGATGGCTTTCGCTCCACGTTTCCCGAGGCAAACAATCAATTACAATCTGTTTTAATCAAAAAATGTAAAAAAAATTCAAAATAAATTCAATAATGGGATTATAAAGTCATTTAAACTGAGTAATAAGGCTTTTCTAGGCTTGAGTGACTATAAATGAACTTTTCTTGACAATGGATGGCTTTTGCTCCATGTTTCTAGAGGTAAACATTCAATTACAATATGTTTTAATCAAAAAATATAAAAAAAACTCAAAATAAATTCAATAATGGGATTATAAAGGCATTTAAACCGAGTAATAAGGCTTTTCTAGGCATGAGTGACTATAAATGAACTTTTCTTGACAATAGATGGCTTTCGCTCCACGTTTCCCGAGGCAAACAATCAATTACAATATGTTTTAATCAAAAAATGTAAAAACAATTCAAAATAAATTCAATAATGGGATTATAAAGGCATTTAAACCGTGTAGTAAGGCTTTTCTAGGCTTGATTGACTATAAATGAACTTTTCTTGACAATGGATGGCTTTCGCTCCACGTTTCCCGAGGAAAATAATCAATTACAATATGTTTTAATCAAAAAATGTAAAAAAAATTCAAAATAAATTCAATAATGGGATTATAAATGCATTTGAACCGAGTAATAAGGCTTTTCTAGGCATGAGTGACTATAAATGAACTTTTCTTGACAATGGATGGCTTTCGCTCCACGTTTCCCGAGGCAAACAATCAGTTACAATCTGTTTTAATCAAAAAATGTAAAAACAATTCAAAATAAATTCAATAATGGGATTATAAAGGCATTTAAACCGAGTAATAAGGCTTTTCTAGGCTTGAGTCACTATAAATGAACTTTTCTTGACAATGGATGGCTTTTGCTCCATGTTTCTAGAGGTAAACATTCAATTACAATATGTTTTAATAAAAAAATGTAAAAAAAATTCAAAATAAATTCAATAATGGGATTATAAAGGCATTTAAACCGAGTAATAAGGCTTTTCTAGGCATGAGTGACTATAAATGAACTTTTCTTGACAATGGATGGCTTTCGCTCCACGTTTCCCGAGGCAAACAATCAATTACAATCTGTTTTAATCAAAAAAAGTAAAAACAATTCAAAATAAATTCAATAATGGGATTATAAAGTCATTTAAACCGAGTAATAAGGCTTTTCTAGGCTTGATTGACTATAAATGAACTTTTCTTGACAATGGATGGCTTTCGCTCCATGTTTCCCGAGGCAAACAATCAATTACAATCTGTTTTAATCAAAAAATGTAAAAACAATTCAAAATAAATTCAATAATGGGATTATAAAGGCATTTAAACCGAGTAGTAAGGCTTTTCTAGGCTTGATTGACTATAAATGAACTTTTCTTGACAATGGATGGCTTTCGCTCCACGTTTCCCGAGGCAAACAATCAATTACAATATGTTTTAATCAAAAAATGTAAAAAAAGTTCAAAATAAATTCAATAATGGGATTATAAATGCATTTAAACCGAGTAATAAGGCTTTTCTAGGCATGAGTGACTATAAATGAACTTTTCTTGACAATGGATGGCTTTCGCTCCACGTTTCCCGAGGCAAACAATCAGTTACAATCTGTTTTAATCAAAAAATGTAAAAACAATTCAAAATAAATTCAATAATGGGATTATAAAGGCATTTAAACCGAATAATAAGGCTTTTCTAGGCTTGAGTGACTATAAATGAACTTTTCTTGACAATGGATGGCTTTGGCTCCATGTTTCTAGAGGTAAACATTCAATTACAATATGTTTTAATCAAAAAATGTAAAAAAAATTCAAAATAAATTCAATAATGGGATTATAAAGGCATTTAAACCGAGTAATAAGGCTTTTCTAGGCATGAGTGACTATAAATGAACTTTTCTTGACAATGGATGGCTTTCGCTCCACGTTTCCCCGAGGCAAACAATCAATTACAATCTGTTTTAATCAAAAAATGTAAAAACAATTCAAAATAAATTCAATAATGGGATTATAAAGGCATTTAAACCGAGTAGTAAGGCTTTTCTAGGCTTGATTGACTATAAATGAACTTTTCTTGACAATGGATGGTTTTCGCTCCACGTTTCCCGAGGCAAACAATCAATTACAATATGTTTTAATCAAAAAATGTAAAAAAAGTTCAAAATAAATTCAATAATGGGATTATAAATGCATTTAAACCGAGTAATAAGGCTTTTCTAGGCATGAGTGACTATAAATGAACTTTTCTTGACAATGGATGGCTTTCGCTCCACGTTTCCCGAGGCAAACAATCAGTTACAATCTGTTTTAATCAAAAAATGTAAAAACAATTCAAAATAAATTCAATAATGGGATTATAAAGGCATTTAAACCGAATAATAAGGCTTTTCTAGGCTTGAGTGACTATAAATGAACTTTTCTTGACAATGGATGGCTTTGGCTCCATGTTTCTAGAGGTAAACATTCAATTACAATATGTTTTAATCAAAAAATGTAAAAAAAATTCAAAATAAATTCAATAATGGGATTATAAAGGCATTTAAACCGAGTAATAAGGCTTTTCTAGGCATGAGTGACTATAAATGAACTTTTCTTGACAATGGATGGCTTTCGCTCCACGTTTCCCGAGGCAAACAATCAATTACAATCTGTTTTAATCAAAAAATGTAAAAACAATTCAAAATAAATTCAATAATGGGATTATAAAGGCATTTAAACCGAGTAATAAGGCTTTTCTAGGCTTGATTGACTATAAACGAACTTTTCTTGACAATGGATGACTTTTGCTCCATGTTTCTAGTGGTAAACAATCTATTACAATATGTTTTAATCAAAAAATATAAAAAAAATTCAAAATAAATTCAATAATGGGATTATAAAGGCATTTAAACCGAGTAATAAGGCTTTTCTAGGCATGAGTGACTATAAATGAACTTTTCTTGACAATGGATGGCTTTCGCTCCACGTTTCCCGAGGCAAACAATCAATTACAATCTGTTTTAATCAAAAAATGTAAAAACAATTCAAAATAAATTCAATAATGGGATTATAAAGGCATTTAAACCGAGTAATAAGGCTTTTCTAGGCATGAGTGACTATAAATGAACTTTTCTGGACAATGGATGGCTTTCGCTCCACGTTTCCCGAGGCAAACAATCAATTACAATCTGTTTTAATCAAAAAATGTAAAAAAAATTCAAAATAAATTCAATAATGGGATTATAAAGTCATTTAAACTGAGTAATAAGGCTTTTCTAGGCTTGAGTGACTATAAATGAACTTTTCTTGACAATGGATGGCTTTTGCTCCATGTTTCTAGAGGTAAACATTCAATTACAATATGTTTTAATCAAAAAATGTAAAAAAAACTCAAAATAAATTCAATAATGGGATTATAAAGGCATTTAAACCGAGTAATAAGGCTTTTCTAGGCATGAGTGACTATAAATGAACTTTTCTTGACAATGGATGGCTTTCGCTCCACGTTTCCCGAGGCAAACAATCAATTACAATCTGTTTTAATCAAAAAATGTAAAAACAATTCAAAATAAATTCAATAATGGGATTATAAAGGCATTTAAACCGAGTAATAAGGCTTTTCTAGGCATGAGTGACTATAAATCAACTTTTCTGGACAATGGATGGCTTTCGCTCCACGTTTCCCGAGGCAAACAATCAATTACAATCTGTTTTAATCAAAAAATGTAAAAAAAATTCAAAATAAATTCAATAATGGGATTATAAAGTCATTTAAACTGAGTAATAAGGCTTTTCTAGGCTTGAGTGACTATAAATGAACTTTTCTTGACAATGGATGGCTTGTGCTCCATGTTTCTAGAGGTAAACATTCAATTACAATATGTTTTAATCAAAAAATGTAAAAAAAACTCAAAATAAATTCAATAATGGGATTATAAAGGCATTTAAACCGAGTAATAAGGCTTTTATAGGCATGAGTGACTATAAATGAACTTTTCTTGACAATGGATGGCTTTCGCTCCACGTTTCCCGAGGCAAACAATCAATTACAATCTGTTTTAATCAAAAAATGTAAAAACAATTCAAAATAAATTCAATAATGGGATTATAAAGGCATTTAAACCGAGTAGTAAGGCTTTTCTAGGCTTGATTGACTATAAATGAACTTTTCTTGACAATGGATGGCTTTCGCTCCACGTTTCCCGAGGCAAACAATCAATTACAATATGTTTTAATCAAAAAATGTAAAAAAAGTTCAAAATAAATTCAATAATGGGATTATAAATGCATTTAAACCGAGTAATAAGGCTTTTCTAGGCATGAGTGACTATAAATGAACTTTTCTTGAAAATGGATGGCTTTCGCTACACGTTTCCCGAGGCAAACAATCAGTTACAATCTGTTTTAATCAAAAAATGTAAAAACAATTCAAAATAAATTCAATAATGGGATTATAAAGGCATTTAAACCGAGTAATAAGGCTTTTCTAGGCTTGAGTGACTATAAATGAACTTTTCTTGACAATGGATGGCTTTTGCTCCACGTTTCCCGAGGCAAACAATCAATTACAATCTGTTTTAATCAAAAAATGTAAAAACAATTCAAAATAAATTCAATAATGGGATTATATAGGCATTTAAACAGAGTAATAAGGCTTTTCTAGGCTTGATTGACTATAAATGAACTTTTCTTGACAATGGATGGCTTTTGCTCCATGTTTCTAGAGGTAAACAATCTATTACAATATGTTTTAATCAAAAAATGTAAAAAAAATTCAAAATAAATTCAATAATGGGATTATAAAGGCATTTAAACCGAGTAATAAGGCTTTTCTAGGCATGAGTGACTATAAATGAACTTTTCTTGACAATGGATGGCTTTCGCTCCACGTTTCTCGAGGCAAAAAATCAATTACAATCTGTTTTAATCAAAAAATGTAAAAACAATTCAAAATAAATTCAATAATGGGATTATAAAGGCATTTAAACCGAGTAATAAGGCTTTTCTAGGCATGAGTGACTATAAATGAACTTTTCTTGACAATGGATGGCTTTCGCTCCACGTTTCCCGAGGCAAACAATCAATTACAATCTGTTTTAATCAAAAAATGTAAAAACAATTCAAAATAAATTCAATAATGGGATTATAAAGGCATTTAAACCGAGTAATAAGGCTTTTCTAGGCATGAGTGACTATAAATGAACTTTTCTTGACAATGGATGGCTTTCGCTCCACGTTTCCCGAGGCAAACAATCAATTACAATCTGTTTTAATCAAAAAATGTAAAAAAAATTCAAAATAAATTCAATAATGGGATTATAAAGTCATTTAAACTGAGTAATAAGGCTTTTCTAGGCTTGAGTGACTATAAATGAACTTTTCTTGACAATGGATGGCTTTTGCTCCATGTTTCTAGAGGTAAACATTCAATTACAATATGTTTTCATCAAAAAATGTAAAAAAAACTCAAAATAAATTCAATAATGGGATTATAAAGGCATTTAAACCGAGTAATAAGGCTTTTCTAGGCATGAGTGACTATAAATGAACTTTTCTTGACAATGGATGGCTTTCGCTCCACGTTTCCCGAGGCAAACAATCAATTACAATATGTTTTAATCAAAAAATGTAAAAACAATTCAAAATAAACTCAATAATGGGATTATAAAGGCATTTAAACCGTGTAGTAAGGCTTTTCTAGGCTTGATTGACTATAAATGAACTTTTCTTGACAATGGATGGCTTTCGCTCCACGTTTCCCGAGGCAAACAATCAATTACAATATGTTTTAATCAAAAAATGTAAAATAAATTCAATAATGGGATTATAAATGCATTTGAACCGAGTAATAAGGCTTTTCTAGGCATGAGTGACTATAAATGAACTTTTCTTGACAATGGATGGCTTTCGCTCCACGTTTCCCGAGGCAAACAATCAATTGCAATCTGTTTTAGTCAAAAAATGTAAAAAAAATTCAAAATAAATTCAATAATGGGATTATAAAGGCATTTAAACTGAGTAATAAGGCTTTTCTAGGCTTGAGTGACTATAAATGAACTTTTCTTGACAATGGATGGCTTTTGCTCCATGTTTCTAGAGGTCAACATTCAATTACAATATGTTTTAATCAAAAAATGTAAAAACAATTCAAAATAAATTCAATAATGGGATTATAAAGGCATTTAAACCGAGTAATAAGGCTTTTCCAGGCATGAGTGACTATAAATGAACTTTTCTTGACAATGGATGGCTTTCGCTCCACGTTTCCCGAGGCAAACAATCAATTACAATCTGTTTTAATCAAAAAATGTAAAAAAAATTCAAAATAAATTCAATAATGGGATTATAAAGGTATTTAAACTGAGTAATAAAGCTTTTCTAGGCTTGATTGACTATAAATGAACTTTTCTTGACAATGGATGGCTTTTGCTCCATGTTTCTAGAGGTAAACATTCAATTACAATATGTTTTAATCAAAAAATGTAAAAAAAATTCAAAATAAATTCAATAATGGGATTATAAAGGTATTTAAACTGAGTAATAAAGCTTTTCTAGGCTTGATTGACTATAAATGAACTTTTCTTGACAATGGATGGCTTTTGCTCCATGTTTCTAGAGGTAAAAAATCTATTACAATATGTTTTAATCAAAAAATGAAAAAAAAAATCAAAATAAATTCAATAATGGGATTATAAAGGCATTTAAACCGACTAATAAGGCTTTTCTAGGCATGAGTGACTATAAATGAACTTTTCTTGACAATGGATGGCTTTCGCTCCACGTTTCCCCGAGGCAAACAATCAATTACAATCTGTTTTAATCAAAAAATGTAAAAACAATTCAAAATAAATTCAATAATGGGATTATAAAGGCATTTAAACCGAGTAGTAAGGCTTTTCTAGGCTTGATTGACTATAAATGAACTTTTCTTGACAATGGATGGCTTTTGCTCCATGTTTCTAGAGGTAAACATTCAATTACAATATGTTTTAATCAAAAAATGTAAAAAAAATTCAAAATAAATTCAATAATGGGATTATAAAGGCATTTAAACCGAGTAATAAGGCTTTTCTAGGCATGAGTGACTATAAATGAACTTTTCTTGACAATGGATGGCTTTCGCTCCACGTTTCCCCGAGGCAAACAATCAATTACAATCTGTTTTAATCAAAAAATGTAAAAACAATTCAAAATAAATTCAATAATGGGATTATAAAGGCATTTAAACCGTGTAGTAAGGCTTTTCTAGGCTTGATTGACTATAAATGAACTTTTCTTGACAATGGATGGCTTTCGCTCCACGTTTCCCGAGGCAAATAATCAATTACAATATGTTTTAATCAAAAAATGTAAAAAAAATTCAAAATAAATTCAATAATGGGATTATAAATGCATTTGAACCGAGTAATAAGGCTTTTCTAGGCATGAGTGACTATAAATGAACTTTTCTTGACAATGGATGGCTTTCGCTCCACGTTTCCCGAGGCAAACAATCAGTTACAATCTGTTTTAATCAAAAAATGTAAAAACAATTCAAAATAAATTCAATAATGGGATTATAAAGGCATTTAAACCGAGTAATAAGGCTTTTCTAGGCTTGAGTGACTATAAATGAACTTTTCTTGACAATGGATGGCTTTTGCTCCATGTTTCTAGAGGTAAACATTCAATTACAATATGTTTTAATAAAAAAATGTAAAAAAAATTCAAAATAAATTCAATAATGGGATTATAAAGGCATTTAAACCGAGTAATAAGGCTTTTCTAGGCATGAGTGACTATAAATGAACTTTTCTTGACAATGGATGGCTTTCGCTCCACGTTTCCCGAGGCAAACAATCAATTACAATCTGTTTTAATCAAAAAAAGTAAAAACAATTCAAAATAAATTCAATAATGGGATTATAAAGTCATTTAAACTGAGTAATAAGGCTTTTCTAGGCTTGAGTGACTATAAATGAACTTTTCTTGACAATGGATGGCTTTTGCTCCATGTTTCTAGAGGTAAACATTCAATTACAATATGTTTTAATCAAAAAATATAAAAAAAATTCAAAATAAATTCAATAATGGGATTATAAAGGCATTTAAACCGAGTAATAAGGCTTTTCTAGGCATGAGTGACTATAAATGAACTTTTCTTGACAATGGATGGCTTTCGCTCCACGTTTCCCCGAGGCAAACAATCAATTACAATCTGTTTTAATCAAAAAATGTAAAAACAATTCAAAATAAATTCAATAATGGGATTATAAAGGCATTTAAACCGAGTAGTAAGGCTTTTCTAGGCTTGATTGACTATAAATGAACTTTTCTTGACAATGGATGGCTTTCGCTCCACGTTTCCCGAGGCAAACAATCAATTACAATATGTTTTAATCAAAAAATGTAAAAAAAGTTCAAAATAAATTCAATAATGGGATTATAAATGCATTTAAACCGAGTAATAAGGCTTTTCTAGGCATGAGTGACTATAAATGAACTTTTCTTGACAATGGATGGCTTTCGCTCCACGTTTCCCGAGGCAAACAATCAGTTACAATCTGTTTTAATCAAAAAATGTAAAAACAATTCAAAATAAATTCAATAATGGGATTATAAAGGCATTTAAACCGAATAATAAGGCTTTTCTAGGCTTGAGTGACTATAAATGAACTTTTCTTGACAATGGATGGCTTTGGCTCCATGTTTCTAGAGGTAAACATTCAATTACAATATGTTTTAATCAAAAAATGTAAAAAAAATTCAAAATAAATTCAATAATGGGATTATAAAGGCATTTAAACTGAGTAATAAGGCTTTTCTAGGCATGAGTGACTATAAATGAACTTTTCTTGACAATGGATGGCTTTCGCTCCACGTTTCCCGAGGCAAACAATCAATTACAATCTGTTTTAATCAAAAAATGTAAAAACAATTCAAAATAAATTCAATAATGGGATTATAAAGGCATTTAAACCGAGTAATAAGGCTTTTCTAGGCTTGATTGACTATAAATGAACTTTTCTTGACAATGGATGGCTTTTGCTCCATGTTTCTAGTGGTAAACAATCTATTACAATATGTTTTAATCAAAAAATATAAAAAAAATTCAAAATAAATTCAATAATGGGATTATAAAGGCATTTAAACCGAGTAATAAGGCTTTTCTAGGCATGAGTGACTATAAATGAACTTTTCTTGACAATGGATGGCTTTCGCTCCACGTTTCCCGAGGCAAACAATCAATTACAATCTGTTTTAATCAAAAAATGTAAAAACAATTCAAAATAAATTCAATAATGGGATTATAAAGGCATTTAAACCGAGTAATAAGGCTTTTCTAGGCATGAGTGACTATAAATGAACTTTTCTGGACAATGGATGGCTTTCGCTCCACGTTTCCCGAGGCAAACAATCAATTACAATCTGTTTTAATCAAAAAATGTAAAAAAAATTCAAAATAAATTCAATAATGGGATTATAAAGTCATTTAAACTGAGTAATAAGGCTTTTCTAGGCTTGAGTGACTATAAATGAACTTTTCTTGACAATGGATGGCTTGTGCTCCATGTTTCTAGAGGTAAACATTCAATTACAATATGTTTTAATCAAAAAATGTAAAAAAAACTCAAAATAAATTCAATAATGGGATTATAAAGGCATTTAAACCGAGTAATAAGGCTTTTATAGGCATGAGTGACTATAAATGAACTTTTCTTGACAATGGATGGCTTTCGCTCCACGTTTCCCGAGGCAAACAATCAATTACAATCTGTTTTAATCAAAAAATGTAAAAACAATTCAAAATAAATTCAATAATGGGATTATAAAGGCATTTAAACCGAGTAGTAAGGCTTTTCTAGGCTTGATTGACTATAAATGAACTTTTCTTGACAATGGATGGCTTTCGCTCCACGTTTCCCGAGGCAAACAATCAATTACAATATGTTTTAATCAAAAAATGTAAAAAAAGTTCAAAATAAATTCAATAATGGGATTATAAATGCATTTAAACCGAGTAATAAGGCTTTTCTAGGCATGAGTGACTATAAATGAACTTTTCTTGAAAATGGATGGCTTTCGCTACACGTTTCCCGAGGCAAACAATCAGTTACAATCTGTTTTAATCAAAAAATGTAAAAACAATTCAAAATAAATTCAATAATGGGATTATAAAGGCATTTAAACCGAGTAATAAGGCTTTTCTAGGCTTGAGTGACTATAAATGAACTTTTCTTGACAATGGATGGCTTTTGCTCCATGTTTCTAGAGGTAAACATTCAATTACAATATGTTTTAATCAAAAAATGTAAAAAAAATTCAAAATAAATTCAATAATGGGATTATAAAGGCATTTAAACCGAGTAATAAGGCTTTTCTAGGCATGAGTGACTATAAATGAACTTTTCTTGACAATGGATGGCTTTTGCTCCACGTTTCCCGAGGCAAACAATCAATTACAATCTGTTTTAATCAAAAAATGTAAAAACAATTCAAAATAAATTCAATAATGGGATTATATAGGCATTTAAACAGAGTAATAAGGCTTTTCTAGGCTTGATTGACTATAAATGAACTTTTCTTGACAATGGATGGCTTTTGCTCCATGTTTCTAGAGGTAAACAATCTATTACAATATGTTTTAATCAAAAAATGTAAAAAAAATTCAAAATAAATTCAATAATGGGATTATAAAGGCATTTAAACCGAGTAATAAGGCTTTTCTAGGCATGAGTGACTATAAATGAACTTTTCTTGACAATGGATGGCTTTCGCTCCACGTTTCTCGAGGCAAAAAATCAATTACAATCTGTTTTAATCAAAAAATGTAAAAACAATTCAAAATAAATTCAATAATGGGATTATAAAGGCATTTAAACCGAGTAATAAGGCTTTTCTAGGCATGAGTGACTATAAATGAACTTTTCTTGACAATGAATGGCTTTCGCTCCACGTTTCCCGAGGCAAACAATCAATTACAATCTGTTTTAATCAAAAAATGTAAAAACAATTCAAAATAAATTCAATAATGGGATTATAAAGGCATTTAAACCGAGTAATAAGGCTTTTCTAGGCATGAGTGACTATAAATGAACTTTTCTTGACAATGGATGGCTTTCGCTCCACGTTTCCCGAGGCAAACAATCAATTACAATCTGTTTTAATCAAAAAATGTAAAAAAAATTCAAAATAAATTCAATAATGGGATTATAAAGTCATTTAAACTGAGTAATAAGGCTTTTCTAGGCTTGAGTGACTATAAATGAACTTTTCTTGACAATGGATGGCTTTTGCTCCATGTTTCTAGAGGTAAACATTCAATTACAATATGTTTTAATCAAAAAATGTAAAAAAAACTCAAAATAAATTCAATAATGGGATTATAAAGGCATTTAAACCGAGTAATAAGGCTTTTCTAGGCATGAGTGACTATAAATGAACTTTTCTTGACAATGGATGGCTTTCGCTCCACGTTTCCCGAGGCAAACAATCAATTACAATATGTTTTAATCAAAAAATGTAAAAACAATTCAAAATAAATTCAATAATGGGATTATAAAGGCATTTAAACCGTGTAGTAAGGCTTTTCTAGGCTTGATTGACTATAAATGAACTTTTCTTGACAATGGATGGCTTTCGCTCCACGTTTCCCGAGGCAAACAATCATTTACAATATGTTTTAATCAAAAAATGTAAAATAAATTCAATAATGGGATTATAAATGCATTTGAACCGAGTAATAAGGCTTTTCTAGGCATGAGTGACTATAAATGAACTTTTCTTGACAATGGATGGCTTTCGCTCCACGTTTCCCGAGGCAAACAATCAATTGCAATCTGTTTTAGTCAAAAAATGTAAAAAAAATTCAAAATAAATTCAATAATGGGATTATAAAGGCATTTAAACTGAGTAATAAGGCTTTTCTAGGCTTGAGTGACTATAAATGAACTTTTCTTGACAATGGATGGCTTTTGCTCCATGTTTCTAGAGGTCAACATTCAATTACAATATGTTTTAATCAAAAAATGTAAAAACAATTCAAAATAAATTCAATAATGGGATTATAAAGGCATTTAAACCGAGTAATAAGGCTTTTCCAGGCATGAGTGACTATAAATGAACTTTTCTTGACAATGGATGGCTTTCGCTCCACGTTTCCCGAGGCAAACAATCAATTACAATCTGTTTTAATCAAAAAATGTAAAAAAAATTCAAAATAAATTCAATAATGGGATTATAAAGGTATTTAAACTGAGTAATAAAGCTTTTCTAGGCTTGATTGACTATAAATGAACTTTTCTTGACAATGGATGGCTTTTGCTCCATGTTTCTAGAGGTAAAAAATCTATTACAATATGTTTTAATCAAAAAATGAAAAAAAAAATCAAAATAAATTCAATAATGGGATTATAAAGGCATTTAAACCGAGTAATAAGGCTTTTCTAGGCATGAGTGACTATAAATGAACTTTTCTTGACAATGGATGGCTTTCGCTCCACGTTTCCCCGAGGCAAACAATCAATTACAATCTGTTTTAATCAAAAAATGTAAAAACAATTCAAAATAAATTCAATAATGGGATTATAAAGGCATTTAAACCGAGTAGTAAGGCTTTTCTAGGCTTGATTGACTATAAATGAACTTTTCTTGACAATGGATGGCTTTTGCTCCATGTTTCTAGAGGTAAACATTCAATTACAATATGTTTTAATCAAAAAATGTAAAAAAAATTCAAAATAAATTCAATAATGGGATTATAAAGGCATTTAAACCGAGTAATAAGGCTTTTCTAGGCATAAGTGACTATAAATGAACTTTTCTTGACAATGGATGGCTTTCGCTCCACGTTTCCCCGAGGCAAACAATCAATTACAATCTGTTTTAATCAAAAAATGTAAAAACAATTCAAAATAAATTCAATAATGGGATTATAAAGGCATTTAAACCGTGTAGTAAGGCTTTTCTAGGCTTGATTGACTATAAATGAACTTTTCTTGACAATGGATGGCTTTCGCTCCACGTTTCCCCAAGGCAAACAATCAATTACAATCTGTTTTAATCAAAAAATGTAAAAACAATTCAAAATAAATTCAATAATGGGATTATAAAGTCATTTAAACTGAGTAATAAGGCTTTTCTAGGCTTGAGTGACTATAAATGAACTTTTCTTGACAATGGATGGCTTTTGCTCCATGTTTCTAGAGGTAAACATTCAATTACAATATGTTTTCATCAAAAAATGTAAAAAAAACTCAAAATAAATTCAATAATGGGATTATAAAGGCATTTAAACCGAGTAATAAGGCTTTTCTAGGCATGAGTGACTATAAATGAACTTTTCTTGACAATGGATGGCTTTCGCTCCACGTTTCCCGAGGCAAACAATCAATTACAATATGTTTTAATCAAAAAATGTAAAAACAATTCAAAATAAACTCAATAATGGGATTATAAAGGCATTTAAACCGTGTAGTAAGGCTTTTCTAGGCTTGATTGACTATAAATGAACTTTTCTTGACAATGGATGGCTTTCGCTCCACGTTTCCCGAGGCAAACAATCAATTACAATATGTTTTAATCAAAAAATGTAAAATAAATTCAATAATGGGATTATAAATGCATTTGAACCGAGTAATAAGGCTTTTCTAGGCATGAGTGACTATAAATGAACTTTTCTTGACAATGGATGGCTTTCGCTCCACGTTTCCCGAGGCAAACAATCAATTGCAATCTGTTTTAGTCAAAAAATGTAAAAAAAATTCAAAATAAATTCAATAATGGGATTATAAAGGCATTTAAACTGAGTAATAAGGCTTTTCTAGGCTTGAGTGACTATAAATGAACTTTTCTTGACAATGGATGGCTTTTGCTCCATGTTTCTAGAGGTCAACATTCAATTACAATATGTTTTAATCAAAAAATGTAAAAACAATTCAAAATAAATTCAATAATGGGATTATAAAGGCATTTAAACCGAGTAATAAGGCTTTTCCAGGCATGAGTGACTATAAATGAACTTTTCTTGACAATGGATGGCTTTCGCTCCACGTTTCCCGAGGCAAACAATCAATTACAATCTGTTTTAATCAAAAAATGTAAAAAAAATTCAAAATAAATTCAATAATGGGATTATAAAGGTATTTAAACTGAGTAATAAAGCTTTTCTAGGCTTGATTGACTATAAATGAACTTTTCTTGACAATGGATGGCTTTTGCTCCATGTTTCTAGAGGTAAACATTCAATTACAATATGTTTTAATCAAAAAATGTAAAAAAAATTCAAAATAAATTCAATAATGGGATTATAAAGGTATTTAAACTGAGTAATAAAGCTTTTCTAGGCTTGATTGACTATAAATGAACTTTTCTTGACAATGGATGGCTTTTGCTCCATGTTTCTAGAGGTAAAAAATCTATTACAATATGTTTTAATCAAAAAATGAAAAAAAAAATCAAAATAAATTCAATAATGGGATTATAAAGGCATTTAAACCGACTAATAAGGCTTTTCTAGGCATGAGTGACTATAAATGAACTTTTCTTGACAATGGATGGCTTTCGCTCCACGTTTCCCCGAGGCAAACAATCAATTACAATCTGTTTTAATCAAAAAATGTAAAAACAATTCAAAATAAATTCAATAATGGGATTATAAAGGCATTTAAACCGAGTAGTAAGGCTTTTCTAGGCTTGATTGACTATAAATGAACTTTTCTTGACAATGGATGGCTTTTGCTCCATGTTTCTAGAGGTAAACATTCAATTACAATATGTTTTAATCAAAAAATGTAAAAAAAATTCAAAATAAATTCAATAATGGGATTATAAAGGCATTTAAACCGAGTAATAAGGCTTTTCTAGGCATGAGTGACTATAAATGAACTTTTCTTGACAATGGATGGCTTTCGCTCCACGTTTCCCCGAGGCAAACAATCAATTACAATCTGTTTTAATCAAAAAATGTAAAAACAATTCAAAATAAATTCAATAATGGGATTATAAAGGCATTTAAACCGTGTAGTAAGGCTTTTCTAGGCTTGATTGACTATAAATGAACTTTTCTTGACAATGGATGGCTTTCGCTCCACGTTTCCCGAGGCAAATAATCAATTACAATATGTTTTAATCAAAAAATGTAAAAAAAATTCAAAATAAATTCAATAATGGGATTATAAATGCATTTGAACCGAGTAATAAGGCTTTTCTAGGCATGAGTGACTATAAATGAACTTTTCTTGACAATGGATGGCTTTCGCTCCACGTTTCCCGAGGCAAACAATCAGTTACAATCTGTTTTAATCAAAAAATGTAAAAACAATTCAAAATAAATTCAATAATGGGATTATAAAGGCATTTAAACCGAGTAATAAGGCTTTTCTAGGCTTGAGTGACTATAAATGAACTTTTCTTGACAATGGATGGCTTTTGCTCCATGTTTCTAGAGGTAAACATTCAATTACAATATGTTTTAATAAAAAAATGTAAAAAAAATTCAAAATAAATTCAATAATGGGATTATAAAGGCATTTAAACCGAGTAATAAGGCTTTTCTAGGCATGAGTGACTATAAATGAACTTTTCTTGACAATGGATGGCTTTCGCTCCACGTTTCCCGAGGCAAACAATCAATTACAATCTGTTTTAATCAAAAAAAGTAAAAACAATTCAAAATAAATTCAATAATGGGATTATAAAGTCATTTAAACTGAGTAATAAGGCTTTTCTAGGCTTGAGTGACTATAAATGAACTTTTCTTGACAATGGATGGCTTTTGCTCCATGTTTCTAGAGGTAAACATTCAATTACAATATGTTTTAATCAAAAAATATAAAAAAAATTCAAAATAAATTCAATAATGGGATTATAAAGGCATTTAAACCGAGTAATAAGGCTTTTCTAGGCATGAGTGACTATAAATGAACTTTTCTTGACAATGGATGGCTTTCGCTCCACGTTTCCCCGAGGCAAACAATCAATTACAATCTGTTTTAATCAAAAAATGTAAAAACAATTCAAAATAAATTCAATAATGGGATTATAAAGGCATTTAAACCGAGTAGTAAGGCTTTTCTAGGCTTGATTGACTATAAATGAACTTTTCTTGACAATGGATGGCTTTCGCTCCACGTTTCCCGAGGCAAACAATCAATTACAATATGTTTTAATCAAAAAATGTAAAAAAAGTTCAAAATAAATTCAATAATGGGATTATAAATGCATTTAAACCGAGTAATAAGGCTTTTCTAGGCATGAGTGACTATAAATGAACTTTTCTTGACAATGGATGGCTTTCGCTCCACGTTTCCCGAGGCAAACAATCAGTTACAATCTGTTTTAATCAAAAAATGTAAAAACAATTCAAAATAAATTCAATAATGGGATTATAAAGGCATTTAAACCGAATAATAAGGCTTTTCTAGGCTTGAGTGACTATAAATGAACTTTTCTTGACAATGGATGGCTTTGGCTCCATGTTTCTAGAGGTAAACATTCAATTACAATATGTTTTAATCAAAAAATGTAAAAAAAATTCAAAATAAATTCAATAATGGGATTATAAAGGCATTTAAACTGAGTAATAAGGCTTTTCTAGGCATGAGTGACTATAAATGAACTTTTCTTGACAATGGATGGCTTTCGCTCCACGTTTCCCGAGGCAAACAATCAATTACAATCTGTTTTAATCAAAAAATGTAAAAACAATTCAAAATAAATTCAATAATGGGATTATAAAGGCATTTAAACCGAGTAATAAGGCTTTTCTAGGCTTGATTGACTATAAATGAACTTTTCTTGACAATGGATGGCTTTTGCTCCATGTTTCTAGTGGTAAACAATCTATTACAATATGTTTTAATCAAAAAATATAAAAAAAATTCAAAATAAATTCAATAATGGGATTATAAAGGCATTTAAACCGAGTAATAAGGCTTTTCTAGGCATGAGTGACTATAAATGAACTTTTCTTGACAATGGATGGCTTTCGCTCCACGTTTCCCGAGGCAAACAATCAATTACAATCTGTTTTAATCAAAAAATGTAAAAACAATTCAAAATAAATTCAATAATGGGATTATAAAGGCATTTAAACCGAGTAATAAGGCTTTTCTAGGCATGAGTGACTATAAATGAACTTTTCTGGACAATGGATGGCTTTCGCTCCACGTTTCCCGAGGCAAACAATCAATTACAATCTGTTTTAATCAAAAAATGTAAAAAAAATTCAAAATAAATTCAATAATGGGATTATAAAGTCATTTAAACTGAGTAATAAGGCTTTTCTAGGCTTGAGTGACTATAAATGAACTTTTCTTGACAATGGATGGCTTGTGCTCCATGTTTCTAGAGGTAAACATTCAATTACAATATGTTTTAATCAAAAAATGTAAAAAAAACTCAAAATAAATTCAATAATGGGATTATAAAGGCATTTAAACCGAGTAATAAGGCTTTTATAGGCATGAGTGACTATAAATGAACTTTTCTTGACAATGGATGGCTTTCGCTCCACGTTTCCCGAGGCAAACAATCAATTACAATCTGTTTTAATCAAAAAATGTAAAAACAATTCAAAATAAATTCAATAATGGGATTATAAAGGCATTTAAACCGAGTAGTAAGGCTTTTCTAGGCTTGATTGACTATAAATGAACTTTTCTTGACAATGGATGGCTTTCGCTCCACGTTTCCCGAGGCAAACAATCAATTACAATATGTTTTAATCAAAAAATGTAAAAAAAGTTCAAAATAAATTCAATAATGGGATTATAAATGCATTTAAACCGAGTAATAAGGCTTTTCTAGGCATGAGTGACTATAAATGAACTTTTCTTGAAAATGGATGGCTTTCGCTACACGTTTCCCGAGGCAAACAATCAGTTACAATCTGTTTTAATCAAAAAATGTAAAAACAATTCAAAATAAATTCAATAATGGGATTATAAAGGCATTTAAACCGAGTAATAAGGCTTTTCTAGGCTTGAGTGACTATAAATGAACTTTTCTTGACAATGGATGGCTTTTGCTCCATGTTTCTAGAGGTAAACATTCAATTACAATATGTTTTAATCAAAAAATGTAAAAAAAATTCAAAATAAATTCAATAATGGGATTATAAAGGCATTTAAACCGAGTAATAAGGCTTTTCTAGGCATGAGTGACTATAAATGAACTTTTCTTGACAATGGATGGCTTTTGCTCCACGTTTCCCGAGGCAAACAATCAATTACAATCTGTTTTAATCAAAAAATGTAAAAACAATTCAAAATAAATTCAATAATGGGATTATATAGGCATTTAAACAGAGTAATAAGGCTTTTCTAGGCTTGATTGACTATAAATGAACTTTTCTTGACAATGGATGGCTTTTGCTCCATGTTTCTAGAGGTAAACAATCTATTACAATATGTTTTAATCAAAAAATGTAAAAAAAATTCAAAATAAATTCAATAATGGGATTATAAAGGCATTTAAACCGAGTAATAAGGCTTTTCTAGGCATGAGTGACTATAAATGAACTTTTCTTGACAATGGATGGCTTTCGCTCCACGTTTCTCGAGGCAAAAAATCAATTACAATCTGTTTTAATCAAAAAATGTAAAAACAATTCAAAATAAATTCAATAATGGGATTATAAAGGCATTTAAACCGAGTAATAAGGCTTTTCTAGGCATGAGTGACTATAAATGAACTTTTCTTGACAATGAATGGCTTTCGCTCCACGTTTCCCGAGGCAAACAATCAATTACAATCTGTTTTAATCAAAAAATGTAAAAACAATTCAAAATAAATTCAATAATGGGATTATAAAGGCATTTAAACCGAGTAATAAGGCTTTTCTAGGCATGAGTGACTATAAATGAACTTTTCTTGACAATGGATGGCTTTCGCTCCACGTTTCCCGAGGCAAACAATCAATTACAATCTGTTTTAATCAAAAAATGTAAAAAAAATTCAAAATAAATTCAATAATGGGATTATAAAGTCATTTAAACTGAGTAATAAGGCTTTTCTAGGCTTGAGTGACTATAAATGAACTTTTCTTGACAATGGATGGCTTTTGCTCCATGTTTCTAGAGGTAAACATTCAATTACAATATGTTTTAATCAAAAAATGTAAAAAAAACTCAAAATAAATTCAATAATGGGATTATAAAGGCATTTAAACCGAGTAATAAGGCTTTTCTAGGCATGAGTGACTATAAATGAACTTTTCTTGACAATGGATGGCTTTCGCTCCACGTTTCCCGAGGCAAACAATCAATTACAATATGTTTTAATCAAAAAATGTAAAAACAATTCAAAATAAATTCAATAATGGGATTATAAAGGCATTTAAACCGTGTAGTAAGGCTTTTCTAGGCTTGATTGACTATAAATGAACTTTTCTTGACAATGGATGGCTTTCGCTCCACGTTTCCCGAGGCAAACAATCATTTACAATATGTTTTAATCAAAAAATGTAAAATAAATTCAATAATGGGATTATAAATGCATTTGAACCGAGTAATAAGGCTTTTCTAGGCATGAGTGACTATAAATGAACTTTTCTTGACAATGGATGGCTTTCGCTCCACGTTTCCCGAGGCAAACAATCAATTGCAATCTGTTTTAGTCAAAAAATGTAAAAAAAATTCAAAATAAATTCAATAATGGGATTATAAAGGCATTTAAACTGAGTAATAAGGCTTTTCTAGGCTTGAGTGACTATAAATGAACTTTTCTTGACAATGGATGGCTTTTGCTCCATGTTTCTAGAGGTCAACATTCAATTACAATATGTTTTAATCAAAAAATGTAAAAACAATTCAAAATAAATTCAATAATGGGATTATAAAGGCATTTAAACCGAGTAATAAGGCTTTTCCAGGCATGAGTGACTATAAATGAACTTTTCTTGACAATGGATGGCTTTCGCTCCACGTTTCCCGAGGCAAACAATCAATTACAATCTGTTTTAATCAAAAAATGTAAAAAAAATTCAAAATAAATTCAATAATGGGATTATAAAGGTATTTAAACTGAGTAATAAAGCTTTTCTAGGCTTGATTGACTATAAATGAACTTTTCTTGACAATGGATGGCTTTTGCTCCATGTTTCTAGAGGTAAAAAATCTATTACAATATGTTTTAATCAAAAAATGAAAAAAAAAATCAAAATAAATTCAATAATGGGATTATAAAGGCATTTAAACCGACTAATAAGGCTTTTCTAGGCATGAGTGACTATAAATGAACTTTTCTTGACAATGGATGGCTTTCGCTCCACGTTTCCCCGAGGCAAACAATCAATTACAATCTGTTTTAATCAAAAAATGTAAAAACAATTCAAAATAAATTCAATAATGGGATTATAAAGGCATTTAAACCGAGTAGTAAGGCTTTTCTAGGCTTGATTGACTATAAATGAACTTTTCTTGACAATGGATGGCTTTTGCTCCATGTTTCTAGAGGTAAACATTCAATTACAATATGTTTTAATCAAAAAATGTAAAAAAAATTCAAAATAAATTCAATAATGGGATTATAAAGGCATTTAAACCGAGTAATAAGGCTTTTCTAGGCATAAGTGACTATAAATGAACTTTTCTTGACAATGGATGGCTTTCGCTCCACGTTTCCCCGAGGCAAACAATCAATTACAATCTGTTTTAATCAAAAAATGTAAAAACAATTCAAAATAAATTCAATAATGGGATTATAAAGGCATTTAAACCGTGTAGTAAGGCTTTTCTAGGCTTGATTGACTATAAATGAACTTTTCTTGACAATGGATGGCTTTCGCTCCACGTTTCCCGAGGCAAATAATCAATTACAATATGTTTTAATCAAAAAATGTAAAAAAAATTCAAAATAAATTCAATAATGGGATTATAAATGCATTTGAACCGAGTAATAAGGCTTTTCTAGGCATGAGTGACTATAAATGAACTTTTCTTGACAATGGATGGCTTTCGCTCCACGTTTCCCGAGGCAAACAATCAGTTACAATCTGTTTTAATCAAAAAATGTAAAAACAATTCAAAATAAATTCAATAATGGGATTATAAAGGCATTTAAACCGAGTAATAAGGCTTTTCTAGGCTTGAGTGACTATAAATGAACTTTTCTTGACAATGGATGGCTTTTGCTCCATGTTTCTAGAGGTAAACATTCAATTACAATATGTTTTAATAAAAAAATGTAAAACAAATTCAAAATAAATTCAATAATGGGATTATAAAGGCATTTAAACCGAGTAATAAGGCTTTTCTAGGCATGAGTGACTATAAATGAACTTTTCTTGACAATGGATGGCTTTCGCTCCACGTTTCCCGAGGCAAACAATCAATTACAATCTGTTTTAATCAAAAAAAGTAAAAACAATTCAAAATAAATTCAATAATGGGATTATAAAGTCATTTAAACTGAGTAATAAGGCTTTTCTAGGCTTGAGTGACTATAAATGAACTTTTCTTGACAATGGATGGCTTTTGCTCCATGTTTCTAGAGGTAAACATTCAATTACAATATGTTTTAATCAAAAAATATAAAAAAAATTCAAAATAAATTCAATAATGGGATTATAAAGGCATTTAAACCGAGTAATAAGGCTTTTCTAGGCATGAGTGACTATAAATGAACTTTTCTTGACAATGGATGGCTTTCGCTCCACGTTTCCCCGAGGCAAACAATCAATTACAATCTGTTTTAATCAAAAAATGTAAAAACAATTCAAAATAAATTCAATAATGGGATTATAAAGGCATTTAAACCGAGTAGTAAGGCTTTTCTAGGCTTGATTGACTATAAATGAACTTTTCTTGACAATGGATGGCTTTCGCTCCACGTTTCCCGAGGCAAACAATCAATTACAATATGTTTTAATCAAAAAATGTAAAAAAAGTTCAAAATAAATTCAATAATGGGATTATAAATGCATTTAAACCGAGTAATAAGGCTTTTCTAGGCATGAGTGACTATAAATGAACTTTTCTTGACAATGGATGGCTTTCGCTCCACGTTTCCCGAGGCAAACAATCAGTTACAATCTGTTTTAATCAAAAAATGTAAAAACAATTCAAAATAAATTCAATAATGGGATTATAAAGGCATTTAAACCGAATAATAAGGCTTTTCTAGGCTTGAGTGACTATAAATGAACTTTTCTTGACAATGGATGGCTTTGGCTCCATGTTTCTAGAGGTAAACATTCAATTACAATATGTTTTAATCAAAAAATGTAAAAAAAATTCAAAATAAATTCAATAATGGGATTATAAAGGCATTTAAACCGAGTAATAAGGCTTTTCTAGGCATGAGTGACTATAAATGAACTTTTCTTGACAATGGATGGCTTTCGCTCCACGTTTCCCGAGGCAAACAATCAATTACAATCTGTTTTAATCAAAAAATGTAAAAACAATTCAAAATAAATTCAATAATGGGATTATAAAGGCATTTAAACCGAGTAATAAGGCTTTTCTAGGCTTGATTGACTATAAATGAACTTTTCTTGACAATGGATGGCTTTTGCTCCATGTTTCTAGTGGTAAACAATCTATTACAATATGTTTTAATCAAAAAATATAAAAAAACTTCAAAATAAATTCAATAATGGGATTATAAAGGCATTTAAACCGAGTAATAAGGCTTTTCTAGGCATGAGTGACTATAAATGAACTTTTCTTGACAATGGATGGCTTTCGCTCCACGTTTCCCGAGGCAAACAATCAATTACAATCTGTTTTAATCAAAAAATGTAAAAACAATTCAAAATAAATTCAATAATGGGATTATAAAGGCATTTAAACCGAGTAATAAGGCTTTTCTAGGCATGAGTGACTATAAATGAACTTTTCTGGACAATGGATGGCTTTCGCTCCACGTTTCCCGAGGCAAACAATCAATTACAATCTGTTTTAATCAAAAAATGTAAAAAAAATTCAAAATAAATTCAATAATGGGATTATAAAGTCATTTAAACTGAGTAATAAGGCTTTTCTAGGCTTGAGTGACTATAAATGAACTTTTCTTGACAATGGATGGCTTGTGCTCCATGTTTCTAGAGGTAAACATTCAATTACAATATGTTTTAATCAAAAAATGTAAAAAAAACTCAAAATAAATTCAATAATGGGATTATAAAGGCATTTAAACCGAGTAATAAGGCTTTTATAGGCATGAGTGACTATAAATGAACTTTTCTTGACAATGGATGGCTTTCGCTCCACGTTTCCCGAGGCAAACAATCAATTACAATCTGTTTTAATCAAAAAATGTAAAAACAATTCAAAATAAATTCAATAATGGGATTATAAAGGCATTTAAACCGAGTAGTAAGGCTTTTCTAGGCTTGATTGACTATAAATGAACTTTTTTTGACAATGGATGGCTTTCGCTCCACGTTTCCCGAGGCAAACAATCAATTACAATATGTTTTAATCAAAAAATGTAAAAAAAGTTCAAAATAAATTCAATAATGGGATTATAAATGCATTTAAACCGAGTAATAAGGCTTTTCTAGGCATGAGTGACTATAAATGAACTTTTCTTGAAAATGGATGGCTTTCGCTCCACGTTTCCCGAGGCAAACAATCAGTTACAATCTGTTTTAATCAAACAATGTAAAAACAATTCAAAATAAATTCAATAATGGGATTATAAAGGCATTTAAACCGAGTAATAAGGCTTTTCTAGGCATGAGTGACTATAAATGAACTTTTCTTGACAATGGATGGCTTTTGCTCCACGTTTCCCGAGGCAAACAATCAATTACAATCTGTTTTAATCAAAAAATGTAAAAACAATTCAAAATAAATTCAATAATGGGATTATATAGGCATTTAAACAGAGTAATAAGGCTTTTCTAGGCTTGATTGACTATAAATGAACTTTTCTTGACAATGGATGGCTTTTGCTCCATGTTTCTAGAGGTAAACAATCTATTACAATATGTTTTAATCAAAAAATGTAAAAAAAATTCAAAATAAATTCAATAATGGGATTATAAAGGCATTTAAACCGAGTAATAAGGCTTTTCTAGGCATGAGTGACTATAAATGAACTTTTCTTGACAATGGATGGCTTTCGCTCCACGTTTCTCGAGGCAAAAAATCAATTACAATCTGTTTTAATCAAAAAATGTAAAAACAATTCAAAATAAATTCAATAATGGGATTATAAAGGCATTTAAACCGAGTAATAAGGCTTTTCTAGGCATGAGTGACTATAAATGAACTTTTCTTGACAATGGATGGCTTTCGCTCCACGTTTCCCGAGGCAAACAATCAATTACAATCTGTTTTAATCAAAAAATGTAAAAACAATTCAAAATAAATTCAATAATGGGATTATAAAGGCATTTAAACCGAGTAATAAGGCTTTTCTAGGCATGAGTGACTATAAATGAACTTTTCTTGACAATGGATGGCTTTCGCTCCACGTTTCCCGAGGCAAACAATCAATTACAATCTGTTTTAATCAAAAAATGTAAAAAAAATTCAAAATAAATTCAATAATGGGATTATAAAGTCATTTAAACTGAGTAATAAGGCTTTTCTAGGCTTGAGTGACTATAAATGAACTTTTCTTGACAATGGATGGCTTTTGCTCCATGTTTCTAGAGGTAAACATTCAATTACAATATGTTTTAATCAAAAAATGTAAAAAAAACTCAAAATAAATTCAATAATGGGATTATAAAGGCATTTAAACCGAGTAATAAGGCTTTTCTAGGCATGAGTGACTATAAATGAACTTTTCTTGACAATGGATGGCTTTCGCTCCACGTTTCCCGAGGCAAACAATCAATTACAATATGTTTTAATCAAAAAATGTAAAAACAATTCAAAATAAATTCAATAATGGGATTATAAAGGCATTTAAACCGTGTAGTAAGGCTTTTCTAGGCTTGATTGACTATAAATGAACTTTTCTTGACAATGGATGGCTTTCGCTCCACGTTTCCCGAGGCAAACAATCAATTACAATATGTTTTAATCAAAAAATGTAAAATAAATTCAATAATGGGATTATAAATGCATTTGAACCGAGTAATAAGGCTTTTCTAGGCATGAGTGACTATAAATGAACTTTTCTTGACAATGGATGGCTTTCGCTCCACGTTTCCCGAGGCAAACAATCAATTGCAATCTGTTTTAGTCAAAAAATGTAAAAAAAATTCAAAATAAATTCAATAATGGGATTATAAAGGCATTTAAACTGAGTAATAAGGCTTTTCTAGGCTTGAGTGACTATAAATGAACTCTTCTTGACAATGGATGGCTTTTGCTCCATGTTTCTAGAGGTCAACATTCAATTACAATATGTTTTAATCAAAAAATGTAAAAACAATTCAAAATAAATTCAATAATGGGATTATAAAGGCATTTAAACCGAGTAATAAGGCTTTTCCAGGCATGAGTGACTATAAATGAACTTTTCTTGACAATGGATGGCTTTCGCTCCACGTTTCCCGAGGCAAACAATCAAATACAATCTGTTTTAATCAAAAAAATGTAAAAAAAATTCAAAATAAATTCAATAATGGGATTATAAAGGTATTTAAACTGAGTAATAAAGCTTTTCTAGGCTTGATTGACTATAAATGAACTTTTCTTGACAATCGATGGCTTTTGCTCCATGTTTCTAGAGGTAAAAAATCTATTACAATATGTTTTAATCAAAAAATGAAAAAAAAAATCAAAATAAATTCAATAATGGGATTATAAAGGCATTTAAACCGACTAATAAGGCTTTTCTAGGCATGAGTGACTATAAATGAACTTTTCTTGACAATGGATGGCTTTCGCTCCACGTTTCCCGAGGCAAACAATCAGTTACAATCTGTTTTAATCAAAAAATGTAAAAACAATTCAAAATAAATTCAATAATGTGATTATAAAGGCATTTAAACCGAGTAATAAGGCTTTTCTAGGCTTGAGTGACTATAAATGAACTTTTCTTGACAATGGATGGCTTTTGCTCCATGTTTCTAGAGGTAAACATTCAATTACAATATGTTTTAATCAAAAAATGTAAAAAAAATTCAAAATAAATTCAATAATGGGATTATAAAGGCATTTAAACCGAGTAATAAGGCTTTTCTAGGCATGAGTGACTATAAATGAACTTTTCTTGACAATGGATGGCTTTTGCTCCACGTTTCCCGAGGCAAACAATCAATTACAATCTGTTTTAATCAAAAAATGTAAAAACAATTCAAAATAAATTCAATAATGGGATTATATAGGCATTTAAACCGAGTAATAAGGCTTTTCTAGGCTTGATTGACTATAAATGAACTTTTCTTGACAATGGATGGCTTTTGCTCCATGTTTCTAGAGGTAAACAATCTATTACAATATGTTTTAATCAAAAAATGTAAAAAAAATTCAAAATAAATTCAATAATGGGATTATAAAGGCATTTAAACCGAGTAATAAGGCTTTTCTAGGCATGAGTGACTATAAATGAACTTTTCTTGACAATGGATGGCTTTCGCTCCACGTTTCCCGAGGCAAACAATCAATTACAATCTGTTTTAATCAAAAAATGTAAAAACAATTCAAAATAAATTCAATAATGGGATTATAAAGGCATTTAAACCGAGTAATAAGGCTTTTCTAGGCATGAGTGACTATAAATGAACTTTTCTTGACAATGGATGGCTTTCGCTCCACGTTTCCCGAGGCAAACAATCAATTACAATCTGTTTTAATCAAAAAATGTAAAAAAAATTCAAAATAAATTCAATAATGGGATTATAAAGTCATTTAAACTGTGTAATAAGGCTTTTCTAGGCTTGAGTGACTATAAATGAACTTTTCTTGACAATGGATGGCTTTCGCTCCACGTTTCCCGAGGCAAACAATCAATTACAATCTGTTTTAATCAAAAAATGTAAAAACAATTCAAAATAAATTCAATAATGGGATTATAAAGGCATTTAAACCGAGCAATAAGGCTTTTCTAGGCATGAGTGACTATAACTGAACTTTTCTTGACAATGGATGGCTTTCGCTCCACGTTTCCCGAGGCAAAAATTCAATTACAATCTGTTTTAATCAAAAAATGTAAAAAAAATTCAAAATAAATTCAATAATGGGATTATAAAGTCATATAAATTGAGTAATAAGGCTTTTCTAGGCTTGAGTGACTATAAATGAACTTTTCTTGACAATGGATGGCTTTTGCTCCATGTTTCTAGAGGTAAACATTCAATTACAATATGTTTTAATCAAAAAATGTAAAAAAAATTCAAAATAAATTCAATAATGGGATTATAAAGGCATTTAAACCGAGTAATAAGGCTTTTCTAGGCATGAGTGACTATAAATGAACTTTTCTTGACAATGGATGGCTTTCGCTCCACGTTTCCCGAGGCAAACAATCTATTACAATCTGGTTTAATCAAAAAATGTAAAAACAATTCAAAATAAATTCAATAATGGGATTATAAAGGCATTTAAACCGAGTAATAAGGCTTTTCTAGGCTTGATTGACTATAAATGAACTTTTCTTGACAATGGATGGCTTTCGCTCCACGTTTCCCGAGGCAAACAATCAATTACAATATGTTTTAATCAAAAAATGTAAAAAAAATTCAAAATAAATTCAATAATGGGATTATAAATGTATTTAAACCGAGTAATAAGGCTTTTCTAGGCATGAGTGACTATAAATGAACTTTTCTTGACAATGAATGGCTTTCGCTCCACGTTTCCCGAGGCAAACAATCAGTTACAATCTGTTTTAATCAAAAAATGTAAAAACAATTCAAAATAAATTCAATAATGGGATTATAAAGGCATTTAAACCGAGTAATAAGGCTTTTCTAGGCTTGAGTGACTATAAATGAACTTTTCTTGACAATGGATGGCTTTTGCTCCATGTTTCCCGAGGTAAACAATCAATTACAATCTGTTTTAATAAAAAAATGTAAAAAAAATTCAAAATAAATTCAATTATGGGGTTATAAAGGCATTTAAACCGAGTAATAAGGCTTTTCTAGGCATGAGTGACTATAAATGATCTTTTCTTCACAACGGATGGCTTTCGCTCCACGTTTCCCGAGGCAAACAATAAATTACAATCTGGTTTAATCAAAAAATGTAAAAAAAAATTCAAAATAAATTCAGTAATGGGATTATAAAGGCATTTAAACCGAGTAATAAGGCTTTTCTAGGCTTGAGTGACTATAAATGAACTTTTCTTGACAATGGATGGCTTTTGCTCCATATTTCTAGAGGTAAACATTCAATTACAATATGTTTTAATCAAAAAATGTAAAAAAAATTCAAAATAAATTCAATAATGGGATTATAAAGGCATTTAAACCGAGTAATAAGGCTTTTCTAGGCATGAGTGACTATAAATGAACTTTTCTTGACAATGGATGGCTTTCGCTCCACGTTTCCCGAGGCAAACAATCAATTACAATCTGTTTTAATCAAAAAATGTAAAAACAATTCAAAATAAATTCAATAATGGGATTATAAAGGCATTTAAACCGAGTAATAAGGCTTTTCTAGGCTTGATTGACTATAAATGAACTTTTCTTGACAATGGATGGCTTTCGCTCCACGTTTCCCGAGGCAAACAATCAATTACAATATGTTTTAATCAAAAAATGTAAAAAAAATTGAAAATAAATTCAATAATGGGATTATAAATGTATTTAAACCGAGTAATAAAGCTTTTCTAGGCATGAGTGACTATAAATGAACTTTTCTTGACAATGAATGGCTTTCGCTCCACGTTTCCCGAGGCAAACATCAGTTACAATCTGTTTTAATCAGAAAATGTAAAAACAATTCAAAATAAATTCAATATTGGGATTATAAAGGCATTTAAACCGAGTAATAAGGCTTTTCTAGGCTTGAGTGACTATAAATGAACTTTTCTTGACAATGGATGGCTTTTGCTCCATGTTTCCCGAGGTAAACAATCAATTACAATCTGTTTTAATAAAAAAATGTAAAAAAAATTCAAAATAAATTCAATTATGGGGTTATAAAGGCATTTAAACCGAGTAATAAGGCTTTTCTAGGCATGAGTGACTATAAATGATCTTTTCTTCACAACGGATGGCTTTCGCTCCACGTTTCCCGAGGCAAACAATCAATTACAATCTGTTTTAATCAAAAAATGTAAAAAACAATTTAAAATAAATTCAATAATGGGATTATAAAGGCATTTAAACTGAGTAATAAGGCTTTTCTTGGCTTGAGTGACTATAAATGAACTTTTCTTGACAATGGATGGCTTTTGCTTCATGTTTCTAGAGGTAAACATTCAATTACAATATGTTTTAATCAAAAAATGTAAAAAAAATTCAAAATAAATTCAATAATGGGATTATAAAGGCATTTAAACCGAGTAATAAGGCTTTTCTAGGCATGAGTAACTATAAATGAACTTTTCTTGACAATGGATGGCTTTCGCTCCACGTTTCCCGGGGGAAACAATCAATTACAATCTGTTTTAATCAAAAAATGTAAAAAAAATTCAAAATAAATCCAATAATGGGATTATAAAGTCATACAAACTGAGTAATAAGGCTTTTCTAGGCTTGAGTGACTATAAATGAACTTTTCTTGACAATGGATGGCTTTTGCTCCATGTTTCTAGAGGTAAACATTCAATTACAATATGTTTTAATCAAAAAATGTAAAAAAAATTCAAAATAAATTCAATAATGGGATTATAAAGGCATTTAAACCGAGTAATAAGGCTTTTCTAGGCATGAGTGACTATAAATGAACTTTTCTTGACAATGGATGGCTTTCGCTCCACGTTTCCCGAGGCAAATAATCAATTACAATCTGTTTTAATCAAAAAATGTAAAAACAATTCAAAATAAATTCAATAATGGGATTATAAAGGCATTTAAACCGAGTAATAAGGCTTTTCTAGGCTTGATTGACTATAAATGAACTTTTCTTGACAATGGATGGCTTTCGCTCCACGTTTCCCGAGGCAAACAATCAGTTACAATCTGTTTTAATCAAAAAATGTAAAAAAAATTCAAAATAAATTCAATAATGGGATTATAAAGGCATTTAAACCGAGTAATAAGGCTTTTCTAGGCTTGAGTGACTATAAATGAACTTTTCTTGACAATGGATGGCTTTTGCTCCATGTTTCCCGAGGTAAACAATCAATTACAATCTGTTTTAATAAGAAAATGCAAAAAAAATTCAAAATAAATTCAATTATGGGGTTTTAAAGGCATTTAAACCGAGTAATAAGGCTTTTCTAGGCATGAGTGACTATAAATGATCTTTTCTTGACAATGGATGGCTTTCACTCCACGTTTCCCGAGGCAAACAATCAATTGCAATCTGTTTTAGTCAAAAAATGTAAAAAAAATTCAAAATAAATTCAATAATGGGATTATAAAGGCATTTAAACTGAGTAATAAGGCTTTTCTAGGCTTGAGTGACTATAAATGAACTTTTCTTGACAATGGATGGCTTTTGCTCCATGTTTCTAGAGGTCAACATTCAATTACAATATGTTTTAATCAAAAAATGTAAAAACAATTCAAAATAAATTCAATAATGGGATTATAAAGGCATTTAAACCGAGTAATAAGGCTTTTCCAGGCATGAGTGACTATAAATGAACTTTTCTTGACAATGGATGGCTTTCGCTCCACGTTTCCCGAGGCAAACAATCAATTACAATCTGTTTTAATCAAAAAATGTAAAAAAAATTCAAAATAAATTCAATAATGGGATTATAAAGGTATTTAAACTGAGTAATAAAGCTTTTCTAGGCTTGATTGACTATAAATGAACTTTTCTTGACAGTGGATGGCTTTTGCTCCATGTTTCTAGAGGTAAAAAATCTATTACAATATGTTTTAATCAAAAAATGAAAAAAAAAATCAAAATAAATTCAATAATGGGATTATAAAGGCATTTAAACCGACTAATAAGGCTTTTCTAGGCATGAGTGACTATAAATGAACTTTTCTTGACAATGGATGGCTTTCGCTCCACGTTTCCCGAGGCAAACAATCAGTTACAATCTGTTTTAATCAAAAAATGTAAAAACAATTCAAAATAAATTCAATAATGGGATTATAAAGGCATTTAAACCGAGTAATAAGGCTTTTCTAGGCTTGAGTGACTATAAATGAACTTTTCTTGACAATGGATGGCTTTTGCTCCATGTTTCTAGAGGTAAACATTCAATTACAATATGTTTTAATCAAAAAATGTAAAAAAAATTCAAAATAAATTCAATAATGGGATTATAAAGGCATTTAAACCGAGTAATAAGGCTTTTCTAGGCATGAGTGACTATAAATGAACTTTTCTTGACAATGGATGGCTTTTGCTCCACGTTTCCCGAGGCAAACAATCAATTACAATCTGTTTTAATCAAAAAATGTAAAAACAATTCAAAATAAATTCAATAATGGGATTATATAGGCATTTAAACCGAGAAATAAGGCTTTTCTAGGCTTGATTGACTATAAATGAACTTTTCTTGACAATGGATGGCTTTTGCTCCATGTTTCTAGAGGTAAACAATCTATTACAATATGTTTTAATCAAAAAATGTAAAAAAAATTCAAAATAAATTCAATAATGGGATTATAAAGGCATTTAAACCGAGTAATAAGGCTTTTCTAGGCATGAGTGACTATAAATGAACTTTTCTTGACAATGGATGGCTTTCGCTCCACGTTTCCCGAGGCAAACAATCAATTACAATATGTTTTAATCAAAAAATGTAAAAACAATTCAAAATAAATTCAATAATGGGATTATAAAGGCATTTAAACCGAGTAATAAGGCTTTTCTAGGCATGAGTGACTATAAATGAACTTTTCTTGACAATGGATGGCTTTCGCTCCACGTTTCCCGAGGCAAACAATCAATTACAATCTGTTTTAATCAAAAAATGTAAAAAAAATTCAAAATAAATTCAATAATGGGATTATAAAGGCATTTAAACCGAGTAATAAGGCTTTTCTAGGCATGAGTGACTATAAATGAACTTTTCTTGACAATGGATGGCTTTCGCTGCACGTTTCCCGAGGCAAACAATCAATTACAATCTGTTTTAATCAAAAAATGTAAAAAAACTTCAAAATAAATTCAATAATGGGATTATAAAGTCATTTAAACTGTGTAATAAGGCTTTTCTAGGCTTGAGTGACTATAAATAAACTTTTCTTGACAATGGATGGCTTTTGCTCCATGTTTCTAGAGGTAAACATTCAATTACAATATGTTTTAATCAAAAAATGTAAAAAAAATTCAAAATAAATTCAATAATGGGATTATAAAGGCATTTAAACCGAGTAATAAGGCTTTTCTAGGCATGAGTAACTATAAATGAACTTTTCTTGACAATGGATGGCTTTCGCTCCACGTTTCCCGGGGCAAACAATCAATTACAATCTGTTTTAATCAAAAAATGTAAAAAAAATTCAAAATAAATCCAATAATGGGATTATAAAGTCATACAAACTGAGTAATAAGGCTTTTCTAGGCTTGAGTGACTATAAATGAACTTTTCTTGACAATGGATGGCTTTTGCTCCATGTTTCTAGAGGTAAACATTCAATTACAATATGTTTTAATCAAAAAATGTAAAAAAAATTCAAAATAAATTCAATAATGGGATTATAAAGGCATTTAAACCGAGTAATAAGGCTTTTCTAGGCATGAGTGACTATAAATGAACTTTTCTTGACAATGGATGGCTTTCGCTCCACGTTTCCCGAGGCAAATAATCAATTACAATCTGTTTTAATCAAAAAATGTAAAAACAATTCAAAATAAATTCAATAATGGGATTATAAAGGCATTTAAACCGAGTAATAAGGCTTTTCTAGGCTTGATTGACTATAAATGAACTTTTCTTGACAATGGATGGCTTTCGCTCCACGTTTCCCGAGGCAAACAATCAGTTACAATCTGTTTTAATCAAAAAATGTAAAAAAAATTCAAAATAAATTCAATAATGGGATTATAAAGGCATTTAAACCGAGTAATAAGGCTTTTCTAGGCTTGAGTGACTATAAATGAACTTTTCTTGACAATGGATGGCTTTTGCTCCATGTTTCCCGAGGTAAACAATCAATTACAATCTGTTTTAATAAAAAAATGCAAAAAAAATTCAAAATAAATTCAATTATGGGGTTTTAAAGGCATTTAAACCGAGTAATAAGGCTTTTCTAGGCATGAGTGACTATAAATGATCTTTTCTTGACAATGGATGGCTTTCACTCCACGTTTCCCGAGGCAAACAATCAATTGCAATCTGTTTTAGTCAAAAAATGTAAAAAAAATTCAAAATAAATTCAATAATGGGATTATAAAGGCATTTAAACTGAGTAATAAGGCTTTTCTAGGCTTGAGTGACTATAAATGAACTTTTCTTGACAATGGATGGCTTTTGCTCCATGTTTCTAGAGGTCAACATTCAATTACAATATGTTTTAATCAAAAAATGTAAAAACAATTCAAAATAAATTCAATAATGGGATTATAAAGGCATTTAAACCGAGTAATAAGGCTTTTCCAGGCATGAGTGACTATAAATGAACTTTTCTTGACAATGGATGGCTTTCGCTCCACGTTTCCCGAGGCAAACAATCAATTACAATCTGTTTTAATCAAAAAATGTAAAAAAAATTCAAAATAAATTCAATAATGGGATTATAAAGGTATTTAAACTGAGTAATAAAGCTTTTCTAGGCTTGATTGACTATAAATGAACTTTTCTTGACAGTGGATGGCTTTTGCTCCATGTTTCTAGAGGTAAAAAATCTATTACAATATGTTTTAATCAAAAAATGAAAAAAAAAATCAAAATAAATTCAATAATGGGATTATAAAGGCATTTAAACCGACTAATAAGGCTTTTCTAGGCATGAGTGACTATAAATGAACTTTTCTTGACAATGGATGGCTTTCGCTCCACGTTTCCCGAGGCAAACAATCAGTTACAATCTGTTTTAATCAAAAAATGTAAAAACAATTCAAAATAAATTCAATAATGGGATTATAAAGGCATTTAAACCGAGTAATAAGGCTTTTCTAGGCTTGAGTGACTATAAATGAACTTTTCTTGACAATGGATGGCTTTTGCTCCATGTTTCTAGAGGTAAACATTCAATTACAATATGTTTTAATCAAAAAATGTAAAAAAAATTCAAAATAAATTCAATAATGGGATTATAAAGGCATTTAAACCGAGTAATAAGGCTTTTCTAGGCATGAGTGACTATAAATGAACTTTTCTTGACAATGGATGGCTTTTGCTCCACGTTTCCCGAGGCAAACAATCAATTACAATCTGTTTTAATCAAAAAATGTAAAAACAATTCAAAATAAATTCAATAATGGGATTATATAGGCATTTAAACCGAGAAATAAGGCTTTTCTAGGCTTGATTGACTATAAATGAACTTTTCTTGACAATGGATGGCTTTTGCTCCATGTTTCTAGAGGTAAACAATCTATTACAATATGTTTTAATCAAAAAATGTAAAAAAAATTCAAAATAAATTCAATAATGGGATTATAAAGGCATTTAAACCGAGTAATAAGGCTTTTCTAGGCATGAGTGACTATAAATGAACTTTTCTTGACAATGGATGGCTTTCGCTCCACGTTTCCCGAGGCAAACAATCAATTACAATATGTTTTAATCAAAAAATGTAAAAACAATTCAAAATAAATTCAATAATGGGATTATAAAGGCATTTAAACCGAGTAATAAGGCTTTTCTAGGCATGAGTGACTATAAATGAACTTTTCTTGACAATGGATGGCTTTCGCTCCACGTTTCCCGAGGCAAACAATCAATTACAATCTGTTTTAATCAAAAAATGTAAAAAAAATTCAAAATAAATTCAATAATGGGATTATAAAGGCATTTAAACCGAGTAATAAGGCTTTTCTAGGCATGAGTGACTATAAATGAACTTTTCTTGACAATGGATGGCTTTCGCTGCACGTTTCCCGAGGCAAACAATCAATTACAATCTGTTTTAATCAAAAAATGTAAAAAAACTTCAAAATAAATTCAATAATGGGATTATAAAGTCATTTAAACTGTGTAATAAGGCTTTTCTAGGCTTGAGTGACTATAAATAAACTTTTCTTGACAATGGATGGCTTTTGCTCCATGTTTCTAGAGGTAAACATTCAATTACAATATGTTTTAATCAAAAAATGTAAAAAAAATTCAAAATAAATTCAATAATGGGATTATAAAGGCATTTAAACCGAGTAATAAGGCTTTTCTAGGCATGAGTAACTATAAATGAACTTTTCTTGACAATGGATGGCTTTCGCTCCACGTTTCCCGGGGCAAACAATCAATTACAATCTGTTTTAATCAAAAAATGTAAAAAAAATTCAAAATAAATCCAATAATGGGATTATAAAGTCATACAAACTGAGTAATAAGGCTTTTCTAGGCTTGAGTGACTATAAATGAACTTTTCTTGACAATGGATGGCTTTTGCTCCATGTTTCTAGAGGTAAACATTCAATTACAATATGTTTTAATCAAAAAATGTAAAAAAAATTCAAAATAAATTCAATAATGGGATTATAAAGGCATTTAAACCGAGTAATAAGGCTTTTCTAGGCATGAGTGACTATAAATGAACTTTTCTTGACAATGGATGGCTTTCGCTCCACGTTTCCCGAGGCAAATAATCAATTACAATCTGTTTTAATCAAAAAATGTAAAAACAATTCAAAATAAATTCAATAATGGGATTATAAAGGCATTTAAACCGAGTAATAAGGCTTTTCTAGGCTTGATTGACTATAAATGAACTTTTCTTGACAATGGATGGCTTTCGCTCCACGTTTCCCGAGGCAAACAATCAGTTACAATCTGTTTTAATCAAAAAATGTAAAAAAAATTCAAAATAAATTCAATAATGGGATTATAAAGGCATTTAAACCGAGTAATAAGGCTTTTCTAGGCTTGAGTGACTATAAATGAACTTTTCTTGACAATGGATGGCTTTTGCTCCATGTTTCCCGAGGTAAACAATCAATTACAATCTGTTTTAATAAAAAAATGCAAAAAAAATTCAAAATAAATTCAATTATGGGGTTTTAAAGGCATTTAAACCGAGTAATAAGGCTTTTCTAGGCATGAGTGACTATAAATGATCTTTTCTTGACAATGGATGGCTTTCACTCCACGTTTCCCGAGGCAAACAATCAATTGCAATCTGTTTTAGTCAAAAAATGTAAAAAAAATTCAAAATAAATTCAATAATGGGATTATAAAGGCATTTAAACTGAGTAATAAGGCTTTTCTAGGCTTGAGTGACTATAAATGAACTTTTCTTGACAATGGATGGCTTTTGCTCCATGTTTCTAGAGGTCAACATTCAATTACAATATGTTTTAATCAAAAAATGTAAAAACAATTCAAAATAAATTCAATAATGGGATTATAAAGGCATTTAAACCGAGTAATAAGGCTTTTCCAGGCATGAGTGACTATAAATGAACTTTTCTTGACAATGGATGGCTTTCGCTCCACGTTTCCCGAGGCAAACAATCAATTACAATCTGTTTTAATCAAAAAATGTAAAAAAAATTCAAAATAAATTCAATAATGGGATTATAAAGGTATTTAAACTGAGTAATAAAGCTTTTCTAGGCTTGATTGACTATAAATGAACTTTTCTTGACAGTGGATGGCTTTTGCTCCATGTTTCTAGAGGTAAAAAATCTATTACAATATGTTTTAATCAAAAAATGAAAAAAAAAATCAAAATAAATTCAATAATGGGATTATAAAGGCATTTAAACCGACTAATAAGGCTTTTCTAGGCATGAGTGACTATAAATGAACTTTTCTTGACAATGGATGGCTTTCGCTCCACGTTTCCCGAGGCAAACAATCAGTTACAATCTGTTTTAATCAAAAAATGTAAAAACAATTCAAAATAAATTCAATAATGGGATTATAAAGGCATTTAAGCCGAGTAATAAGGCTTTTCTAGGCTTGAGTAACTATAAATGAACTTTTCTTGACAATGGATGGCTTTTGCTCCATGTTTCTAGAGGTAAACATTCAATTACAATATGTTTTAATCAAAAAATGTAAAAAAAATTCAAAATAAATTCAATAATGGGATTATAAAGGCATTTAAACCGAGTAATAAGGCTTTTCTAGGCATGAGTGACTATAAATGAACTTTTCTTGACAATGGATGGCTTTTGCTCCACGTTTCCCGAGGCAAACAATCAATTACAATCTGTTTTAATCAAAAAATGTAAAAACAATTCAAAATAAATTGAATAATGGGATTATATAGGCATTTAAACCGAGAAATAAGGCTTTTCTAGGCTTGATTGACTATAAATGAACTTTTCTTGACAATGGATGGCTTTTGCTCCATGTTTCTAGAGGTAAACAATCTATTACAATATGTTTTAATCAAAAAATGTAAAAAAAATTCAAAATAAATTCAATAATGGGATTATAAAGGCATTTAAACCGAGTAATAAGGCTTTTCTAGGCATGAGTGACTATAAATGAACTTTTCTTGACAATGGATGGCTTTCGCTCCACGTTTCCCGAGGCAAACAATCAATTACAATATGTTTTAATCAAAAAATGTAAAAACAATTCAAAATAAATTCAATAATGGGATTATAAAGGCATTTAAACCGAGTAATAAGGCTTTTCTAGGCATGAGTGACTATAAATGAACTTTTCTTGACAATGGATGGCTTTCGCTCCACGTTTCCCGAGGCAAACAATCAATTACAATCTGTTTTAATCAAAAAATGTAAAAAAAATTCAAAATAAATTCAATAATGGGATTATAAAGGCATTTAAACCGAGTAATAAGGCTTTTCTAGGCATGAGTGACTATAAATGAACTTTTCTTGACAATGGATGGCTTTCGCTGCACGTTTCCCGAGGCAAACAATCAATTACAATCTGTTTTAATCAAAAAATGTAAAAAAAATTCAAAATAAATTCAATAATGGGATTATAAAGTCATTTAAACTGTGTAATAAGGCTTTTCTAGGCTTGAGTGACTATAAATAAACTTTTCTTGACAATGGATGGCTTTTGCTCCATGTTTCTAGAGGTAAACATTCAATTACAATATGTTTTAATCAAAAAATGTAAAAAAAACTCAAAATAAATTCAATAATGGGATTATAAAGGCATTTAAACCGAGTAATAAGGCTTTTCTAGGCTTGAGTGACTATAAATGAACTTTTCTTGACAATGGATGGCTTTTGCTCCATGTTTCCCGAGGTAAACAATCAATTACAATCTGTTTTAATAAAAAAATGTAAAAAAAATTCAAAATAAATTCAATTATGGGGTTATAAAGGCATTTAAACCGAGTAATAAGGCTTTTCTAGGCATGAGTGACTATAAATGATCTTTTCTTCACAACGGATGGCTTTCGCTCCACGTTTCCCGAGGCAAACAATCAATTACAATCTGTTTTAATCAAAAAATGTAAAAAAAAATTCAAAATAAATTCAATAATGGGATTATAAAGGCATTTAAACCGAGTAATAAGGCTTTTCTAGGCTTGAGTGACTATAAATGAACTTTTCTTGACAATGGATGGCTTTTGCTCCATATTTCTAGAGGTAAACATTCAATTACAATATGTTTTAATAAAAAAATGTAAAAAAAATTCAAAATAAATTCAATAATGGGATTATAAAGGCATTTAAACCGAGTAATAAGGCTTTTCTAGGCATGAGTGACTATAAATGAACTTTTCTTGACAATGGATGGCTTTCGCTCCACGTTTCCCGAGGCAAACAATCAATTACAATCTGTTTTAATCAAAAAATGTAAAAACAATTCAAAATAAATTCAATAATGGGATTATAAAGGCATTTAAACCGAGTAATAAGGCTTTTCTAGGCTTGATTGACTATAAATGAACTTTTCTTGACAATGGATGGCTTTCGCTCCACGTTTCTCGAGGCAAACAATCAATTACAATATGTTTTAATCAAAAAATGTAAAAAAAATTCAAAATAAATTCAATTATGGGGTTATAAAGGCATTTAAACCGAGTAATAAGGCTTTTCTAGGCATGAGTGACTATAAATGATCTTTTCTTCACAACGGATGGCTTTCGCTCCACGTTTCCCGAGGCAAACAATCAATTACAATCTGTTTTAATCAAAAAATGTAAAAAAAAATTCAAAATAAATTCAATAATGGGATTATAAAGGCATTTAAACCGAGTAATAAGGCTTTTCTAGGCATGAGTGACTATAAATGAACTTTTCTTGACAATGGATGGCTTTTGCTCCACGTTTCCCGAGGCAAACAATCAATTACAATCTGTTTTAATCAAAAAATGTAAAAACAATTCAAAATAAATTCAATAATGGGATTATATAGGCATTTAAACCGAGAAATAAGGCTTTTCTAGGCTTGATTGACTATAAATGAACTTTTCTTGACAATGGATGGCTTTTGCTCCATGTTTCTAGAGGTAAACAATCTATTACAATATGTTTTAATCAAAAAATGTAAAAAAAATTCAAAATAAATTCAATAATGGGATTATAAAGGCATTTAAACCGAGTAATAAGGCTTTTCTAGGCATGAGTGACTATAAATGAACTTTTCTTGACAATGGATGGCTTTCGCTCCACGTTTCCCGAGGCAAACAATCAATTACAATATGTTTTAATCAAAAAATGTAAAAACAATTCAAAATAAATTCAATAATGGGATTATAAAGGCATTTAAACCGAGTAATAAGGCTTTTCTAGGCATGAGTGACTATAAATGAACTTTTCTTGACAATGGATGGCTTTCGCTCCACGTTTCCCGAGGCAAACAATCAATTACAATCTGTTTTAATCAAAAAATGTAAAAAAAATTCAAAATAAATTCAATAATGGGATTATAAAGGCATTTAAACCGAGTAATAAGGCTTTTCTAGGCATGAGTGACTATAAATGAACTTTTCTTGACAATGGATGGCTTTCGCTGCACGTTTCCCGAGGCAAACAATCAATTACAATCTGTTTTAATCAAAAAATGTAAAAAAACTTCAAAATAAATTCAATAATGGGATTATAAAGTCATTTAAACTGTGTAATAAGGCTTTTCTAGGCTTGAGTGACTATAAATAAACTTTTCTTGACAATGGATGGCTTTTGCTCCATGTTTCTAGAGGTAAACATTCAATTACAATATGTTTTAATCAAAAAATGTAAAAAAAATTCAAAATAAATTCAATAATGGGATTATAAAGGCATTTAAACCGAGTAATAAGGCTTTTCTAGGCATGAGTAACTATAAATGAACTTTTCTTGACAATGGATGGCTTTCGCTCCACGTTTCCCGGGGCAAACAATCAATTACAATCTGTTTTAATCAAAAAATGTAAAAAAAATTCAAAATAAATCCAATAATGGGATTATAAAGTCATACAAACTGAGTAATAAGGCTTTTCTAGGCTTGAGTGACTATAAATGAACTTTTCTTGACAATGGATGGCTTTTGCTCCATGTTTCTAGAGGTAAACATTCAATTACAATATGTTTTAATCAAAAAATGTAAAAAAAATTCAAAATAAATTCAATAATGGGATTATAAAGGCATTTAAACCGAGTAATAAGGCTTTTCTAGGCATGAGTGACTATAAATGAACTTTTCTTGACAATGGATGGCTTTCGCTCCACGTTTCCCGAGGCAAATAATCAATTACAATCTGTTTTAATCAAAAAATGTAAAAACAATTCAAAATAAATTCAATAATGGGATTATAAAGGCATTTAAACCGAGTAATAAGGCTTTTCTAGGCTTGATTGACTATAAATGAACTTTTCTTGACAATGGATGGCTTTCGCTCCACGTTTCCCGAGGCAAACAATCAGTTACAATCTGTTTTAATCAAAAAATGTAAAAAAAATTCAAAATAAATTCAATAATGGGATTATAAAGGCATTTAAACCGAGTAATAAGGCTTTTCTAGGCTTGAGTGACTATAAATGAACTTTTCTTGACAATGGATGGCTTTTGCTCCATGTTTCCCGAGGTAAACAATCAATTACAATCTGTTTTAATAAAAAAATGCAAAAAAAATTCAAAATAAATTCAATTATGGGGTTTTAAAGGCATTTAAACCGAGTAATAAGGCTTTTCTAGGCATGAGTGACTATAAATGATCTTTTCTTGACAATGGATGGCTTTCACTCCACGTTTCCCGAGGCAAACAATCAATTGCAATCTGTTTTAGTCAAAAAATGTAAAAAAAATTCAAAATAAATTCAATAATGGGATTATAAAGGCATTTAAACTGAGTAATAAGGCTTTTCTAGGCTTGAGTGACTATAAATGAACTTTTCTTGACAATGGATGGCTTTTGCTCCATGTTTCTAGAGGTCAACATTCAATTACAATATGTTTTAATCAAAAAATGTAAAAACAATTCAAAATAAATTCAATAATGGGATTATAAAGGCATTTAAACCGAGTAATAAGGCTTTTCCAGGCATGAGTGACTATAAATGAACTTTTCTTGACAATGGATGGCTTTCGCTCCACGTTTCCCGAGGCAAACAATCAATTACAATCTGTTTTAATCAAAAAATGTAAAAAAAATTCAAAATAAATTCAATAATGGGATTATAAAGGTATTTAAACTGAGTAATAAAGCTTTTCTAGGCTTGATTGACTATAAATGAACTTTTCTTGACAATGGATGGCTTTTGCTCCATGTTTCTAGAGGTAAAAAATCTATTACAATATGTTTTAATCAAAAAATGAAAAAAAAAATCAAAATAAATTCAATAATGGGATTATAAAGGCATTTAAACCGACTAATAAGGCTTTTCTAGGCATGAGTGACTATAAATGAACTTTTCTTGACAATGGATGGCTTTCGCTCCACGTTTCCCGAGGCAAACAATCAGTTACAATCTGTTTTAATCAAAAAATGTAAAAACAATTCAAAATAAATTCAATAATGGGATTATAAAGGCATTTAAACCGAGTAATAAGGCTTTTCTAGGCTTGAGTGACTATAAATGAACTTTTCTTGACAATGGATGGCTTTTGCTCCATGTTTCTAGAGGTAAACATTCAATTACAATATGTTTTAATCAAAAAATGTAAAAAAAATTCAAAATAAATTCAATAATGGGATTATAAAGGCATTTAAACCGAGTAATAAGGCTTTTCTAGGCATGAGTGACTATAAATGAACTTTTCTTGACAATGGATGGCTTTTGCTCCACGTTTCCCGAGGCAAACAATCAATTACAATCTGTTTTAATCAAAAAATGTAAAAACAATTCAAAATAAATTCAATAATGGGATTATATAGGCATTTAAACCGAGAAATAAGGCTTTTCTAGGCTTGATTGACTATAAATGAACTTTTCTTGACAATGGATGGCTTTTGCTCCATGTTTCTAGAGGTAAACAATCTATTACAATATGTTTTAATCAAAAAATGTAAAAAAAATTCAAAATAAATTCAATAATGGGATTATAAAGGCATTTAAACCGAGTAATAAGGCTTTTCTAGGCATGAGTGACTATAAATGAACTTTTCTTGACAATGGATGGCTTTCGCTCCACGTTTCCCGAGGCAAACAATCAATTACAATATGTTTTAATCAAAAAATGTAAAAACAATTCAAAATAAATTCAATAATGGGATTATAAAGGCATTTAAACCGAGTAATAAGGCTTTTCTAGGCATGAGTGACTATAAATGAACTTTTCTTGACAATGGATGGCTTTCGCTCCACGTTTCCCGAGGCAAACAATCAATTACAATCTGTTTTAATCAAAAAATGTAAAAAAAATTCAAAATAAATTCAATAATGGGATTATAAAGGCATTTAAACCGAGTAATAAGGCTTTTCTAGGCATGAGTGACTATAAATGAACTTTTCTTGACAATGGATGGCTTTCGCTGCACGTTTCCCGAGGCAAACAATCAATTACAATCTGTTTTAATCAAAAAATGTAAAAAAAATTCAAAATAAATTCAATAATGGGATTATAAAGTCATTTAAACTGTGTAATAAGGCTTTTCTAGGCTTGAGTGACTATAAATAAACTTTTCTTGACAATGGATGGCTTTTGCTCCATGTTTCTAGAGGTAAACATTCAATTACAATATGTTTTAATCAAAAAATGTAAAAAAAACTCAAAATAAATTCAATAATGGGATTATAAAGGCATTTAAACCGAGTAATAAGGCTTTTCTAGGCTTGAGTGACTATAAATGAACTTTTCTTGACAATGGATGGCTTTTGCTCCATGTTTCCCGAGGTAAACAATCAATTACAATCTGTTTTAATAAAAAAATGTAAAAAAAATTCAAAATAAATTCAATTATGGGGTTATAAAGGCATTTAAACCGAGTAATAAGGCTTTTCTAGGCATGAGTGACTATAAATGATCTTTTCTTCACAACGGATGGCTTTCGCTCCACGTTTCCCGAGGCAAACAATCAATTACAATATGTTTTAATCAAAAAATGTAAAAAAAAATTCAAAATAAATTCAATAATGGGATTATAAAGGCATTTAAACCGAGTAATAAGGCTTTTCTAGGCTTGAGTGACTATAAATGAACTTTTCTTGACAATGGATGGCTTTTGCTCCATATTTCTAGAGGTAAACATTCAATTACAATATGTTTTAATAAAAAAATGTAAAAAAAATTCAAAATAAATTCAATAATGGGATTATAAAGGCATTTAAACCGAGTAATAAGGCTTTTCTAGGCATGAGTGACTATAAATGAACTTTTCTTGACAATGGATGGCTTTCGCTCCACGTTTCCCGAGGCAAACAATCAATTACAATCTGTTTTAATCAAAATATGTAAAAACAATTCAAAATAAATTCAATAATGGGATTATAAAGGCATTTAAACCGAGTAATAAGGCTTTTCTAGGCTTGATTGACTATAAATGAACTTTTCTTGACAATGGATGGCTTTCGCTCCACGTTTCTCGAGGCAAACAATCAATTACAATATGTTTTAATCAAAAAATGTAAAAAAAATTCAAAATAAATTCAATTATGGGGTTATAAAGGCATTTAAACCGAGTAATAAGGCTTTTCTAGGCATGAGTGACTATAAATGATCTTTTCTTCACAACGGATGGCTTTCGCTCCACGTTTCCCGAGGCAAACAATCAATTACAATCTGTTTTAATCAAAAAATGTAAAAAAAAATTCAAAATAAATTCAATAATGGGATTATAAAGGCATTTAAACCGAGTAATAAGGCTTTTCTAGGCATGAGTGACTATAAATGAACTTTTCTTGACAATGGATGGCTTTCGCTCCACGTTTCCCGAGGCAAACAATCAATTACAATCTGTTTTAATCAAAAAAAGTAAAAACAATTCAAAATAAATTCAATAATGGGATTATAAAGTCATTTAAACTGAGTAATAAGGCTTTTCTAGGCTTGAGTGACTATAAATGAACTTTTCTTGACAATGGATGGCTTTTGCTCCATATTTCCCGAGGTAAACAATCAATTACAATCTGTTTTAATAAAAAAATGTAAAAAAAATTCAAAATAAATTCAATTATGGGGTTATAAAGGCATTTAAACCGAGTAATAAGGCTTTTCTAGGCATGAGTGACTATAAATGATCTTTTCTTCACAACGGATGGCTTTCGCTCCACGTTTCCCGAGGCAAACAATCAATTACAATCTGTTTTAATCAAAAAATGTAAAAAAAAATTCAAAATAAATTCAATAATGGGATTATAAAGGCATTTAAACTGAGTAATAAGGCTTTTCTTGGCTTGAGTGACTATAAATGAACTTTTCTTGACAATGGATGGCTTTTGCTTCATGTTTCTAGAGGTAAACATTCAATTACAATATGTTTTAATCAAAAAATGTAAAAAAAATTCAAAATAAATTCAATAATGGGATTATAAAGGCATTTAAACCGAGTAATAAGGCTTTTCTAGGCATGAGTAACTATAAATGAACTTTTCTTGACAATGGATGGCTTTCGCTCCACGTTTCCCGAGGCAAACAATCAATTACAATCTGTTTTAATCAAAAAATGTAAAAAAAATTCAAAATAAATTCAATAATGGGATTATAAAGGCATTTAAACTGAGTAATAAGGCTTTTCTTGGCTTGAGTGACTATAAATGAACTTTTCTTGACAATGGATGGCTCTTGCTCCATGTTTCTAGAGGTAAACATTCAATTACAATATGTTTTAATCAAAAAATGTAAAAAAAAATTCAAAATAAATTCAATAATGGGATTATAAAGGCATTTAAACCGAGTAATAAGGCTTTTCTAGGCATGAGTGACTATAAATGAACTTTTCTTGACAATGGATGGCTTTCGCTCCACGTTTCCCGAGGCAAACAATCAATTACAATCTGTTTTAATCAAAAAATGTAAAAACAATTCAAAATAAATTCAATAATGGGATTATAAAGGCATTTAAACCGAGTAATAAGGCTTTTCTAGGCTTGATTGACTATAAATGAACTTTTCTTGACAATGGATGGCTTTTGCTCCATGTTTCTAGAGGTAAACAATCTATTACAATATGTTTTAATCAAAAAGTGTAAAAAAAATTCAAAATAAATTCAATAATGGGATTATAAAGGCATTTAAACCGAGTAATAAGGCTTTTCTAGGCATGAGTGACTATAAATGAACTTTTCTTGACAATGGATGGCTTTCGCTCCACGTTTCCCGAGGTAAACAATCAATTACAATCTGTTTTAATCAAAAAATGTAAAAACAATTCAAAATAAATTCAATAATGGGTTATAAAGGCATTTAAACCGAGTAATAAGGCTTTTCTAGGCATGAGTGACTATAAATGAACTTGTCTTGACAATGGATGGCTTTCGCTCCACGTTTCCCGAGGCAAACAATCAATTACAATCTGTTTTAATCAAAAAATGTAAAAACAATTCAAAATAAATTCAATAATGGGATTATAAAGGCATTTAAACCGAGTAATAAGGCTTTTCTAGGCTTGAGTGACTATAAATGAACTTTTCTTGACAATGGATGGCTTTTGCTCCATGTTTCCCGAGGTAAACAATCTATTACAATCTGTTTTAATAAAAAAATGTAAAAAAATATCAAAATAAATGCAATTATGGGTTTATAAAGGCATTTAAACCGAGTAATAAGGCTTTTCTAGGCATGAGTGACTATAAATGATCTTTTCTTGTCAATGGATGGCTTTCGCTCCATGTATTTAGAGGTAAACATTCAATTACAATATGTTTTAATCAAAAAATGTAAAAAAAATTCAAAATAAATTCAATAATGGGATTATAAAGGCATTTAAACCGAGTAATAAGGCTTTTCTAGCCATGAGTGACTATAAATGAACTTTTCTTGACAATGGATGGCTTTCGCTCCACGTTTCCCGAGGCAAACAATCAATTACAATCTGTTTTAATCAAAAAATGTAAAAACAATTCAAAATAAATTCAATAATGGGATTATAAAGGCATTTAAACCGAGTAATAAGGCTTTTCTAGGCTTGATTGACTATAAATGAACTTTTCTTGACAATGGATGGCTTTCGCTCCACGTTTCCCGAGGCAAACAATCAATTACAATATGTTTTAATCAAAAAATGTAAAAAAAATTGAAAATAAATTCAATAATGGGATTATAAATGTATTTAAACCGAGTAATAAGGCTTTTCTAGGCAGGAGTGACTATAAATGAACTTTTCTTGACAATGGATGGCTTTCGCTCCACGTTTCCCGAGGCAAACAATCAGTTACAATCTGTTTTAATCAAAAAATGTACAAACAATTCAAAATAAATTCAATAATGGGATTATAAAGGCATTTAAACCGAGTAATAAGGCTTTTCTAGGCTTGAGTGACTATAAATGAACATTTCTTGACAATGGATGGCTTTTGCTCCATGTTTCCCGAGGTAAACAATCAATTATAATCTGTTTTAATAAAAAAATGTAAAAAAAATTCAAAATAAATTCAATTATGGGGTTATAAAGGCATTTCAACCGAGTAATAAGGCTTTCCTAGGCATGAGTGACTATAAATGATCTTTTCTTGTCAATGGATGGCTTTTGCTTCATGTTTCTAGAGGTAAACATTCAATTACAATATGTTTTAATCAAAAAATGTAAAAAAAATTCAAAATAAATTCAATAATGGGATTATAAAGGCATTTAAACCGAGTAATAAGGCTTTTCTAGGCATGAGTAACTATAAATGAACTTTTCTTGACAATGGATGGCTTTCGCTCCACGTTTCCCGAGGCAAACAATCAATTACAATCTGTTTTAATCAAAAAATGTAAAAAAAATTCAAAATAAATTCAATAATGGGATTATAAAGGCATTTAAACTGAGTAATAAGGCTTTTCTTGGCTTGAGTGACTATAAATGAACTTTTCTTGACAATGGATGGCTCTTGCTCCATGTTTCTAGAGGTAAACATTCAATTACAATATGTTTTAATCAAAAAATGTAAAAAAAAATTCAAAATAAATTCAATAATGGGATTATAAAGGCATTTAAACCGAGTAATAAGGCTTTTCTAGGCATGAGTGACTATAAATGAACTTTTCTTGACAATGGATGGCTTTCGCTCCACGTTTCCCGAGGCAAACAATCAATTACAATCTGTTTTAATCAAAAAATGTAAAAACAATTCAAAATAAATTCAATAATGGGATTATAAAGGCATTTAAACCGAGTAATAAGGCTTTTCTAGGCTTGATTGACTATAAATGAACTTTTCTTGACAATGGATGGCTTTTGCTCCATGTTTCTAGAGGTAAACAATCTATTACAATATGTTTTAATCAAAAAATGTAAAAAAATTTCAAAATAAATTCAATAATGGGATTATAAAGGCATTTAAACCGAGTAATAAGGCTTTTCTAGGCATGAGTGACTATAAATGAACTTTTCTTGACAATGGATGGCTTTCGCTCCACGTTTCCCGAGGCAAACAATCAATTACAATCTGTTTTAATCAAAAAATGTAAAAACAATTCAAAATAAATTCAATAATGGGATTATAAAGGCATTTAAACCGAGTAATAAGGCTTTTCTAGGCTTGATTGACTATAAATGAACTTTTCTTGACAATGGATGGCTTTTGCTCCATGTTTCTAGAGGTAAACAATCTATTACAATATGTTTTAATCAAAAAGTGTAAAAAAAATTCAAAATAAATTCAATAATGGGATTATAAAGGCATTTAAACCGAGTAATAAGGCTTTTCTAGGCATGAGTGACTATAAATGAACTTTTCTTGACAATGGATGGCTTTCGCTCCACGTTTCCCGAGGTAAACAATCAATTACAATCTGTTTTAATCAAAAAATGTAAAAACAATTCAAAATAAATTCAATAATGGGTTATAAAGGCATTTAAACCGAGTAATAAGGCTTTTCTAGGCATGAGTGACTATAAATGAACTTGTCTTGACAATGGATGGCTTTCGCTCCACGTTTCCCGAGGCAAACAATCAATTACAATCTGTTTTAATCAAAAAATGTAAAAACAATTCAAAATAAATTCAATAATGGGATTATAAAGGCATTTAAACCGAGTAATAAGGCTTTTCTAGGCTTGATTGACTATAAATGAACTTTTCTTGACAATGGATGGCTTTCGCTCCACGTTTCCCGAGGCAAACAATCAATTACAATATGTTTTAATCAAAAAATGTAAAAAAAATTGAAAATAAATTCAATAATGGGATTATAAATGTATTTAAACCGAGTAATAAGGCTTTTCTAGGCAGGAGTGACTATAAATGAACTTTTCTTGACAATGGATGGCTTTCGCTCCACGTTTCCCGAGGCAAACAATCAGTTACAATCTGTTTTAATCAAAAAATGTACAAACAATTCAAAATAAATTCAATAATGGGATTATAAAGGCATTTAAACCGAGTAATAAGGCTTTTCTAGGCTTGAGTGACTATAAATGAACATTTCTTGACAATGGATGGCTTTTGCTCCATGTTTCCCGAGGTAAACAATCAATTATAATCTGTTTTAATAAAAAAATGTAAAAAAAATTCAAAATAAATTCAATTATGGGGTTATAAAGGCATTTCAACCGAGTAATAAGGCTTTCCTAGGCATGAGTGACTATAAATGATCTTTTCTTGTCAATGGATGGCTTTTGCTTCATGTTTCTAGAGGTAAACATTCAATTACAATATGTTTTAATCAAAAAATGTAAAAAAAATTCAAAATAAATTCAATAATGGGATTATAAAGGCATTTAAACCGAGTAATAAGGCTTTTCTAGGCATGAGTGACTATAAATGAACTTTTCTTGACAATGGATGGCTTTCGCTCCACGTTTCCCGAGGCAAACAATCAATTACAATCTGTTTTAATCAAAAAATGTAAAAACAATTCAAAATAAATTCAATAATGGGATTATAAAGGCATTTAAACCGAGTAATAAGGCTTTTCTAGGCTTGATTGACTATAAATGAACTTTTCTTGACAATGGATGGCTTTCGCTCCACGTTTCCCGAGGCAAACAATCAATTACAATATGTTTTAATCAAAAAATGTAAAAAAAATTGAAAATAAATTCAATAATGGGATTATAAATGTATTTAAACCGAGTAATAAGGCTTTTCTAGGCAGGAGTGACTATAAATGAACTTTTCTTGACAATGGATGGCTTTCGCTCCACGTTTCCCGAGGCAAACAATCAGTTACAATCTGTTTTAATCAAAAAATGTACAAACAATTCAAAATATATTCAATAATGGGATTATAAAGGCATTTAAACCGAGTAATAAGGCTTTTCTAGGCTTGAGTGACTATAAATGAACATTTCTTGACAATGGATGGCTTTTGCTCCATGTTTCCCGAGGTAAACAATCAATTATAATCTGTTTTAATAAAAAAATGTAAAAAAAATTCAAAATAAATTCAATTATGGGGTTATAAAGGCATTTCAACCGAGTAATAAGGCTTTCCTAGGCATGAGTGACTATAAATGATCTTTTCTTGTCAATGGATGGCTTTCGCTCCACGTTTCCCGAGGCAAACAATCAATTACAATATGTTTTAATCAAAAAATGTAAAAACAATTCAAAATAAATTCAATAATGGGATTATAAAGGCATTTAAACCGAGTAATAAGGCTTTTCTAGGCATGAGTGACTATAAATGATCTTTTCTTCACAACGGATGGCTTTCGCTCCACGTTTCCCGAGGCAAACAATCAATTACAATCTGTTTTAATCAAAAAATGTAAAAAAAAATTCAAAATAAATTCAATAATGGGATTATAAAGGCATTTAAACTGAGTAATAAGGCTTTTCTTGGCTTGAGTGACTATAAATGAACTTTTCTTGACAATGGATGGCTTTTGCTTCATGTTTCTAGAGGTAAACATTCAATTACAATATGTTTTAATCAAAAAATATAAAAAAAATTCAAAATAAATTCAATAATGGGATTATAAAGGCATTTAAACCGAGTAATAAGGCTTTTCTAGGCTTGAGTGACTATAAATGAACTTTTCTTGACAATGGATGGCTTTTGCTCCATGTTTCTAGAGGTAAACATTCAATTACAATATGTTTTAATCAAAAAATGTAAAAACAATTCAAAATAAATTCAATAATGGGTTATAAAGGCATTTAAACCGAGTAATAAGGCTTTTCTAGGCAAGAGTGACTATAAATGAACTTTTCTTGACAATGGATGGCTTTCGCTCCACGTTTCCCAGGGAAAACAATCAATTACAATCTGTTTTAATCAAAAAATGTAAAAACAATTCAAAATAAATTCAATAATGGGATTATAAAGGCATTTAAACCGAGTAATAAGGCTTTTCTAGGCATGAGTGACTGTAAATGAACTTTTCTTGACAATGGATGGCTTTCGCTCCACGTTTCCCGAGGCAAACAATCAATTACAATCTGTTTTAATCAAAAAATGTAAAACAAATTCAAAATAAATTCAATAATGGGATTATAAAGGCATTTAAACCGAGTAATAAGGCTTTTCTAGGCATGAGTGACTATAAATGAACTTTTCTTGACAATGGATGGCTTTCGCTCCACGTTTCCCGAGGTAAACAATCAATTACAATCTGTTTCAATCAAAAAATGTAAAAACAATTCAAAATAAATTCAATAATGGGATTATAAAGGCATTTAAACCGAGTAATAAGGCTTTTCTAGGCTTGAGTGATTATAAATGAACTTTTCTTGACAATGGATGGCTTTTGCTCCATGTTTCCCGAGGTAAACAATCTATTACAATCTGTTTTAATAAAAAAATGTAAAAAAATATCAAAATAAATTCAATTATGGGTTTATAAAGGCATTTACACCGAGTAATAAGGCTTTTCTAGGCATGAGTGACTATAAATGAACTTTTCTTGACAATGGATGGCTTTCGCTCCACGTTTCCCGAGGCAAACAATCAATTACAATCTGTTTTAATCAAAAAATGTAAAAACAATTCAAAATAAATTCAATAATGGGATTATAAAGGCATTTAAACCGAGTAATAAGGCTTTTCTAGGCATGAGTGACTATAAATGAACTTTTCTTGACAATGGATGGCTTTCGCTCCACGTTTCCCGAGGTAAACAATCAATTACAATCTGTTTTAATCAAAAAATGTAAAAACAATTCAAAATAAATTCAATAATGGGTTATAAAGGCATTTAAACCGAGTAATAAGGCTTTTCTAGGCATGAGTGACTATAAATGAACTTTTCTTGACAATGGATGGCTTTCGCTCCACGTTTCGCGAGGCAAACAATCAATTACAATCTGTTTTAATCAAAAAATGTAAAAACAATTCAAAATAAATTCAATAATGGGATTATAAAGGCATTTAAACCGAGTAATAAGGCTTTTCTAGGCTTGATTGACTATAAATGAACTTTTCTTGACAATGGATGGCTTTCGCTCCACGTTTCCCGAGGCAAACAATCAATTACAATATGTTTTAATCAAAAAATGTAAAAAAAATTGAAAATAAATTCAATAATGGGATTATAAATGTATTTAAACCGAGTAATAAGGCTTTTCTAGGCAGGAGTGACTATAAATGAACTTTTCTTGACAATGGATGGCTTTCGCTCCACGTTTCCCGAGGCAAACAATCAGTTACAATCTGTTTTAATCAAAAAATGTAAAAACAATTCAAAATAAATTCAATAATGGGATTATAAAGGCATTTAAACCGAGTAATAAGGCTTTTCTAGGCTTGAGTGACTATAAATGAACATTTCTTGACAATGGATGGCTTTTGCTCCATGTTTCCCGAGGTAAACAATCAATTATAATCTGTTTTAATAAAAAAATGTAAAAAAAATTCAAAATAAATTCAATTATGGGGTTATAAAGGCATTTCAACCGAGTAATAAGGCTTTTCTAGGCATGAGTGACTATAAATGATCTTTTCTTGTCAATGGATGGCTTTTGCTTCATGTTTCTAGAGGTAAACATTCAATTACAATATGTTTTAATCAAAAAATGTAAAAAAAATTCAAAATAAATTCAATAATGGGATTATAAAGGCATTTAAACCGAGTAATAAGGCTTTTCTAGGCATGAGTAACTATAAATGAACTTTTCTTGACAATGGATGGCTTTCGCTCCACGTTTCCCGAGGCAAACAATCAATTACAATCTGTTTTAATCAAAAAATGTAAAAACAATTCAAAATAAATTCAATAATGGGATTATAAAGGCATTTAAACCGAGTAATAAGGCTTTTCTAGGCATGAGTGACTATAAATGAACTTTTCTTGACAATGGATGGCTTTCGCTCCACGTTTCCCGAGGTAAACAATCAATTACAATCTGTTTTAATCAAAAAATGTAAAAACAATTCAAAATAAATTCAATAATGGGTTATAAAGGCATTTAAACCGAGTAATAAGGCTTTTCTAGGCATGAGTGACTATAAATGATCTTTTCTTGTCAATGGATGGCTTTTGCTTCATGTTTCTAGAGGTAAACATTCAATTACAATATGTTTTAATCAAAAAATGTAAAAAAAATTCAAAATAAATTCAATAATGGGATTATAAAGGCATTTAAACCGAGTAATAAGGCTTTTCTAGGCATGAGTAACTATAAATGAACTTTTCTTGACAATGGATGGCTTTCGCTCCACGTTTCCCGAGGCAAACAATCAATTACAATCTGTTTTAATCAAAAAATGTAAAAAAAATTCAAAATAAATTCAATAATGGGATTATAAAGGCATTTAAACTGAGTAATAAGGCTTTTCTTGGCTTGAGTGACTATAAATGAACTTTTCTTGACAATGGATGGCTCTTGCTCCATGTTTCTAGAGGTAAACATTCAATTACAATATGTTTTAATCAAAAAATGTAAAAAAAAATTCAAAATAAATTCAATAATGGGATTATAAAGGCATTTAAACCGAGTAATAAGGCTTTTCTAGGCATGAGTGACTATAAATGAACTTTTCTTGACAATGGATGGCTTTCGCTCCACGTTTCCCGAGGCAAACAATCAATTACAATCTGTTTTAATCAAAAAATGTAAAAACAATTCAAAATAAATTCAATAATGGGATTATAAAGGCATTTAAACCGAGTAATAAGGCTTTTCTAGGCCTGATTGACTATAAATGAACTTTTCTTGACAATGGATGGCTTTTGCTCCATGTTTCTAGAGGTAAACAATCTATTACAATATGTTTTAATCAAAAAATGTAAAAAAAATTCAAAATAAATTCAATAATGGGATTATAAAGGCATTTAAACCGAGTAATAAGGCTTTTCTAGGCATGAGTGACTATAAATGAACTTTTCTTGACAATGGATGGCTTTCGCTCCACGTTTCCCGAGGTAAACAATCAATTACAATCTGTTTTAATCAAAAAATGTAAAAACAATTCAAAATAAATTCAATAATGGGTTATAAAGGCATTTAAACCGAGTAATAAGGCTTTTCTAGGCATGAGTGACTATAAATGAACTTTTCTTGACAATGGATGGCTTTCGCTCCACGTTTCGCGAGGCAAACAATCAATTACAATCTGTTTTAATCAAAAAATGTAAAAACAATTCAAAATAAATTCAATAATGGGATTATAAAGGCATTTAAACCGAGTAATAAGGCTTTTCTAGGCTTGATTGACTATAAATGAACTTTTCTTGACAATGGATGGCTTTCGCTCCACGTTTCCCGAGGCAAACAATCAATTACAATATGTTTTAATCAAAAAATGTAAAAAAAATTGAAAATAAATTCAATAATGGGATTATAAATGTATTTAAACCGAGTAATAAGGCTTTTCTAGGCAGGAGTGACTATAAATGAACTTTTCTTGACAATGGATGGCTTTCGCTCCACGTTTCCCAAGGCAAACAATCAGTTACAATCTGTTTTAATCAAAAAATGTAAAAACAATTCAAAATAAATTCAATAATGGGATTATAAAGGCATTTAAACCGAGTAATAAGGCTTTTCTAGGCTTGAGTGACTATAAATGAACATTTCTTGACAATGGATGGCTTTTGCTCCATGTTTCCCGAGGTAAACAATCAATTATAATCTGTTTTAATAAAAAAATGTAAAAAAAATTCAAAATAAATTCAATTATGGGGTTATAAAGGCATTTCAACCGAGTAATAAGGCTTTCCTAGGCATGAGTGACTATAAATGATCTTTTCTTGTCAATGGATGGCTTTCGCTCCACGTTTCCCGAGGCAAACAATCAATTACAATATGTTTTAATCAAAAAATGTAAAAACAATTCAAAATAAATTCAATAATGGGATTATAAAGGCATTTAAACCGAGTAATAAGGCTTTTCTAGGCATGAGTGACTATAAATGAACTTTTCTTGACAATGGATGGCTTTCGCTCCACGTTTCCCGAGGTAAACAATCAATTACAATCTGTTTTAATCAAAAAATGTAAAAACAATTCAAAATAAATTCAATAATGGGTTATAAAGGCATTTAAACCGAGTAATAAGGCTTTTCTAGGCATGAGTGACTATAAATGAACTTTTCTTGACAATGGATGGCTTTCGCTCCACGTTTCCCGAGGCAAACAATCAATTACAATCTGTTTTAATAAAAAAATGTAAAAACAATTCAAAATAAATTCAATAATGGGATTATAAAGGCATTTAAACCGAGTAATAAGGCTTTTCTAGGCTTGATTGACTATAAATGAACTTTTCTTGACAATGGATGGCTTTTGCTCCATGTTTCTAGAGGTAAACAATCTATTACAATATGTTTTAATCAAAAAATGTAAAAAAAATTCAAAATAAATTCAATAATGGGATTATAAAGGCATTTAAACCGAGTAATAAGGCTTTTCTAGGCATGAGTGACTATAAATGAACTTTTCTTGACAATGGATGGCTTTCGCTCCACGTTTCCCGAGGTAAACAATCAATTACAATCTGTTTTAATCAAAAAATGTAAAAACAATTCAAAATAAATTCAATAATGGGTTATAAAGGCATTTAAACCGAGTAATAAGGCTTTTCTAGGCATGAGTGACTATAAATGAACTTTTCTTGACAATGGATGGCTTTCGCTCCACGTTTCCCGAGGCAAACAATCAATTACAATCTGTTTTAATCAAAAAATGTAAAAACAATTCAAAATAAATTCAATAATGGGATTATAAAGGCATTTAAACCGAGTAATAAGGCTTTTCTAGGCTTGAGTGACTATAAATGAACTTTTCTTCACAATGGATGGCTTTTGCTCCATGTTTCCCGAGGTAAACAATCTATTACAATCTGTTTTAATAAAAAAATGTAAAAAAATATCAAAATAAATTCAATTATGGGTTTATAAAGGCATTTAAACCGAGTAATAAGGCTTTTCTAGGCATGAGTGACTATAAATGATCTTTTCTTGTCAATGGATGGCTTTCGCTCCATGTATTTAGAGGTAAACATTCAATTACAATATGTTTTAATCAAAAAAAGTAAAAAAAATTCAAAATAAATTCAATAATGGGTTTATAAAGGCATTTAAACCGAGTAATAAGGCTTTTCTAGGCATGAGTGACTATAAATGAACTTTTCTTGACAATGGATGGCTTTCGCTCCACGTTTCCCGAGGCAAACAATCAATTACAATCTGTTTTAATCAAAAAATATAAAAACAATTCAAAATAAATTCAATCATGGGATTATAAAGGCATTTAAACCGAGTAATAAGGCTTTTCTAGGCTTGATTGACTATAAATGAACTTTTCTTGACAATGGATGGCTTTCGCTCCACGTTTCCCGAGGCAAACAATCAATTACAATATGTTTTAATCAAAAAATGTAAAAAAAATTGAAAATAAATTCAATAATGGGATTATAAATGTATTTAAACCGAGTAATAAGGCTTTTCTAGGCAGGAGTGACTATAAATGAACTTTTCTTGACAATGGATGGCTTTCGCTCCACGTTTCCCGAGGTAAACAATCAATTACAATCTGTTTTAATCAAAAAATGTAAAAACAATTCAAAATAAATTCAATAATGGGTTATAAAGGCATTTAAACCGAGTAATAAGGCTTTTCTAGGCATGAGTGACTATAAATGAACTTTTCTTGACAATGGATGGCTTTCGCTCCACGTTTCCCGAGGCAAACAATCAATTACAATCTGTTTTAATCAAAAAATGTAAAAACAATTCAAAATAAATTCAATAATGGGATTATAAAGGCATTTAAACCGAGTAATAAGGCTTTTCTAGGCTTGAGTGACTATAAATGAACTTTTCTTCACAATGGATGGCTTTCGCTCCATGTTTCCCGAGGTAAACAATCTATTACAATCTGTTTTAATAAAAAAATGTAAAAAAATATCAAAATAAATTCAATTATGGGTTTATAAAGGCATTTAAACCGAGTAATAAGGCTTTTCTAGGCATGAGTGACTATAAATGATCTTTTCTTGTCAATGGATGGCTTTCGCTCCATGTATTTAGAGGTAAACATTCAATTACAATATGTTTTAATCAAAAAATGTAAAAAAAATTCAAAATAAATTCAATAATGGGATTATAAAGGCATTTAAACCGAGTAATAAGGCTTTTCTAGGCATGAGTGAATATAAATGAACTTTTCTTGACAATGGATGGCTTTCGCTCCACGTTTCCCGAGGCAAACAATCAATTACAATCTGTTTTAATCAAAAAATGTAAAAACAATTCAAAATAAATTCAATAATGGGATTATAAAGGCATTTAAACCGAGTAATAAGGCTTTTCTAGGCTTGAGTGACTATAAATGAACTTTTCTTCACAATGGATGGCTTTCGCTCCATGTTTCCCGAGGTAAACAATCTATTACAATCTGTTTTAATCAAAAAATGTAAAAAAATATCAAAATAAATTCAATTATGGGTTTATAAAGGCATTTAAACCGAGTAATAAGGCTTTTCTAGGCATGAGTGACTATAAATGATCTTTTCTTGTCAATGGATGGCTTTCGCTCCATGTATTTAGAGGTAAACATTCAATTACAATATGTTTTAATCAAAAAATGTAAAAAAAATTCAAAATAAATTCAATAATGGGATTATAAAGGCATTTAAACCGAGTAATAAGGCTTTTCTAGGCATGAGTGACTATAAATGAACTTTTCTTGACAATGGATGGCTTTCGCTCCACGTTTCCCGAGGCAAACAATCAATTACAATCTGTTTTAATCAAAAAATGTAAAAACAATTCAAAATAAATTCAATAAAGGGATTATAAAGGCATTTAAACCGAGTAATAAGGCTTTTCTAGGCTTGATTGACTATAAATGAACTTTTCTTGACAATGGATGGCTTTTGCTCCATGTTTCTAGAGGTAAACAATCTATTACAATATGTTTTAATCAAAAAATGTAAAAAAAATTCAAAATAAATTCAATAATGGGATTATAAAGGCATTTAAACCGAGTAATAAGGCTTTTCTAGGCATGAGTGACTATAAATGAACTTTTCTTGACAATGGATGGCTTTCGCTCCACGTTTCCCGAGGTAAACAATCAATTACAATCTGTTTTAATCAAAAAATGTAAAAACAATTCAAAATAAATTCAATAATGGGTTATAAAGGCATTTAAACCGAGTAATAAGGCTTTTCTAGGCATGAGTGACTATAAATGAACTTTTCTTGACAATGGATGGCTTTCGCTCCACGTTTCCCGAGGCAAACAATCAATTATAATCTGTTTTAATCAAAAAATGTAAGAACAATTCAAAATAAATTCAATAATGGGATTATAAAGGCATTTAAACCGAGTAATAAGGCTTTTCTAGGCTTGATTGACTATAAATGAACTTTTCTTGACAATGGATGGCTTTTGCTCCATGTTTCTAGAGGTAAACAATCTATTACAATATGTTTTAATCAAAAAATGTAAAAAAAATTCAAAATAAATTCAATAATGGGATTATAAAGGCATTTAAACCGAGTAATAAGGCTTTTCTAGGCATGAGTGACTATAAATGAACTTTTCTTGACAATGGATGGCTTTCGCTCCACGTTTCCCGAGGTAAACAATCAATTACAATCTGTTTTAATCAAAAAATGTAAAAACAATTCAAAATAAATTCAATAATGGGTTATAAAGGCATTTAAACCGAGTAATAAGGCTTTTCTAGGCATGAGTGACTATAAATGAACTTTTCTTGACAATGGATGGCTTTCGCTCCACGTTTCCCGAGGCAAACAATCAATTACAATCTGTTTTAATCAAAAAATGTAAAAACAATTCAAAATAAATTCAATAATGGAATTATAAAGGCATTTAAACCGAGTAATAAGGCTTTTCTAGGCTTGATTGACTATAAATGAACTTTTCTTGACAATGGATGGCTTTTGCTCCATGTTTCTAGAGGTAAACAATCTATTACAATATGTTTTAATCAAAAAATGTAAAAAAAATTCAAAATAAATTCAATAATGGGATTATAAAGGCATTTAAACCGAGTAATAAGGCTTTTCTAGGCATGAGTGACTATAAATGAACTTTTCTTGACAATGGATGGCTTTCGCTCCACGTTTCCCGAGGTAAACAATCAATTACAATCTGTTTTAATCAAAAAATGTAAAAACAATTCAAAATAAATTCAATAATGGGTTATAAAGGCATTTAAACCGAGTAATAAGGCTTTTCTAGGCATGAGTGACTATAAATGAACTTTTCTTGACAATGGATGGCTTTCGCTCCACGTTTCCCGAGGCAAACTATCAATTACAATCTGTTTTAATCAAAAAATGTAAAAACAATTCAAAATAAATTCAATAATGGGATTATAAAGGCATTTAAACCGAGTAATAAGGCTTTTCTAGGCTTGATTGACTATAAATGAACTTTTCTTGACAATGGATGGCTTTTGCTCCATGTTTCTAGAGGTAAACAATCTATTACAATATGTTTTAATCAAAAAATGTAAAAAAAATTCAAAATAAATTCAATAATGGGATTATAAAGGCATTTAAACCGAGTAATAAGGCTTTTCTAGGCATGAGTGACTATAAATGAACTTTTCTTGACAATGGATGGCTTTCGCTCCACGTTTCCCGAGGTAAACAATCAATTACAATCTGTTTTAATCAAAAAATGTAAAAACAATTCAAAATAAATTCAATAATGGGTTATAAAGGCATTTAAACCGAGTAATAAGGCTTTTCTAGGCATGAGTGAATATAAATGAACTTTTCTTGACAATGGATGGCTTTCGCTCCACGTTTCCCGAGGCAAACAATCAATTACAATCTGTTTTAATCAAAAAATGTAAAAACAATTCAAAATAAATTCAATAATGGGATTATAAAGGCATTTAAACCGAGTAATAAGGCTTTTCTAGGCTTGAGTGACTATAAATGAACTTTTCTTCACAATGGATGGCTTTCGCTCCATGTTTCCCGAGGTAAACAATCTATTACAATCTGTTTCAATAAAAAAATGTAAAAAAATATCAAAATAAATTCAATTATGGGTTTATAAAGGCATTTAAACCGAGTAATAAGGCTTTTCTAGGCATGAGTGACTATAAATGATCTTTTCTTGTCAATGGATGGCTTTCGCTCCATGTATTTAGAGGTAAACATTCAATTACAATATGTTTTAATCAAAAAATGTAAAAAAAATTCAAAATAAATTCAATAATGGGATTATAAAGGCATTTAAACCGAGTAATAAGGCTTTTCTAGGCATGAGTGACTATAAATGAACTTTTCTTGACAATGGATGGCTTTCGCTCCACGTTTCCCGAAGCAAACAATCAATTACAATCTGTTTTAATCAAAAAATGTAAAAACAATTCAAAATAAATTCAATAAAGGGATTATAAAGGCATTTAAACCGAGTAATAAGGCTTTTCTAGGCTTGATTGACTATAAATGAACTTTTCTTGACAATGGATGGCTTTTGCTCCATGTTTCTAGAGGTAAACAATCTATTACAATATGTTTTAATCAAAAAATGTAAAAAAAATTCAAAATAAATTCAATAATGGGATTATAAAGGCATTTAAACCGAGTAATAAGGCTTTTCTAGGCATGAGTGACTATAAATGAACTTTTCTTGACAATGGATGGCTTTCGCTCCACGTTTCCCGAGGTAAACAATCAATTACAATCTGTTTTAATCAAAAAATGTAAAAACAATTCAAAATAAATTCAATAATGGGTTATAAAGGCATTTAAACCGAGTAATAAGGCTTTTCTAGGCATGAGTGAATATAAATGAACTTTTCTTGACAATGGATGGCTTTCGCTCCACGTTTCCCGAGGCAAACAATCAATTACAATCTGTTTTAATCAAAAAATGTAAAAACAATTCAAAATAAATTCAATAATGGGATTATAAAGGCATTTAAACCGAGTAATAAGGCTTTTCTAGGCTTGAGTGACTATAAATGAACTTTTCTTCACAATGGATGGCTTTCGCTCCATGTTTCCCGAGGTAAACAATCTATTACAATCTGTTTTAATCAAAAAATGTAAAAAAATATCAAAATAAATTCAATTATGGGTTTATAAAGGCATTTAAACCGAGTAATAAGGCTTTTCTAGGCATGAGTGACTATAAATGATCTTTTCTTGTCAATGGATGGCTTTCGCTCCATGTATTTAGAGGTAAACATTCAATTACAATATGTTTTAATCAAAAAATGTAAAAAAAATCAAAATAAATTCAATAATGGGATTATAAAGGCATTTAAACCGAGTAATAAGGCTTTTCTAGGCATGAGTGACTATAAATGAACTTTTCTTGACAATGGATGGCTTTCGCTCCACGTTTCCCGAGGCAAACAATCAATTACAATCTGTTTTAATCAAAAAATGTAAAAACAATTCAAAATAAATTCAATAAAGGGATTATAAAGGCATTTAAACCGAGTAATAAGGCTTTTCTAGGCTTGATTGACTATAAATGAACTTTTCTTGACAATGGATGGCTTTTGCTCCATGTTTCTAGAGGTAAACAATCTATTACAATATGTTTTAATCAAAAAATGTAAAAAAAATTCAAAATAAATTCAATAATGGGATTATAAAGGCATTTAAACCGAGTAATAAGGCTTTTCTAGGCATGAGTGACTATAAATGAACTTTTCTTGACAATGGATGGCTTTCGCTCCACGTTTCCCGAGGTAAACAATCAATTACAATCTGTTTTAATCAAAAAATGTAAAAACAATTCAAAATAAATTCAATAATGGGTTATAAAGGCATTTAAACCGAGTAATAAGGCTTTTCTAGGCATGAGTGACTATAAATGAACTTTTCTTGACAATGGATGGCTTTCGCTCCACGTTTCCCGAGGCAAACAATCAATTATATTCTGTTTTAATCAAAAAATGTAAAAACAATTCAAAATAAATTCAATAATGGGATTATAAAGGCATGTAAACCGAGTAATAAGGCTTTTCTAGGCTTGATTGACTATAAATGAACTTTTCTTCACAATGGATGGCTTTTGCTCCATGTTTCTAGAGGTAAACAATCTATTACAATATGTTTTAATCAAAAAATGTAAAAAAAATTCAAAATAAATTCAATAATGGGATTATAAAGGCATTTAAACCGAGTAATAAGGCTTTTCTAGGCATGAGTGACTATAAATATACTTTTCTTGACAATGGATGGCTTTCGCTCCACGTTTCCCGAGGTAAACAATCAATTACAATATGTTTTAATCAAAAAATGTACAAACAATTCAAAATAAATTCAATAATGGGTTATAAAGGCATTTAAACCGAGTAATAAGGCTTTTCTAGGCATGAGTGACTATAAATGAACTTTTCTTGACAATGGATGGCTTTCGCTCCACGTTTCCCGAGGCAAACAATCAATTACAATCTGTTTTAATCAAAAAATGTAAAAACAATTCAAAATAAATTCAATAATGGGATTATAAAGGCATTTAAACCGAGTAATAAGGCTTTTCTAGGCTTGATTGACTATAAATGAACTTTTCTTGACAATGGATGGCTTTTGCTCCATGTTTCTAGAGGTAAACAATCTATTACAATATGTTTTAATCAAAAAATGTAAAAAAAATTCAAAATAAATTCAATAATGGGATTATAAAGGCATTTAAACCGAGTAATAAGGCTTTTCTAGGCATGAGTGACTATAAATGAACTTTTCTTGACAATGGATGGCTTTCGCTCCACGTTTCCCGAGGCAAACAATCAATTACAATCTGTTTTAATCAAAAAATGTAAAAAGAATTCAAAATAAATTCAATAATGGGATTATAAAGGCATTTAAACCGAGTAATAAGGCTTTTCTAGGCATGAGTGACTATAAATGAACTTTTCTTGACAATGGATGGCTTTCGCTCCACGTTTCCCGAGGCAAACAATCAATTACAATCTGTTTTAATCAAAAAATGTAAAAACAATTCAAAATAAATTCAATAATGGGATTATAAAGGCATTTAAACCGAGTAATAAGGCTTTTCTAGGCTTGATTGACTATAAATGAACTTTTCTTGACAATGGATGGCTTTTGCTCCATGTTTCTAGAGGTAAACAATCTATTACAATATGTTTTAATCAAAAAATGTAAAAAAAATTCAAAATAAATTCAATAATGGGATTATAAAGGCATTTAAACCGAGTAATAAGGCTTTTCTAGGCATGAGTGACTATAAATATACTTTTCTTGACAATGGATGGCTTTCGCTCCACGTTTCCCGAGGTAAACAATCAATTACAATATGTTTTAATCAAAAAATGTACAAACAATTCAAAATAAATTCAATAATATGTTATAAAGGCATTTAAACCGAGTAATAAGGCTTTTCTAGGCATGAGTGACTATAAATGAACTTTTCTTGACAATGGATGGCTTTCGCTCCACGTTTCCCGAGGCAAACTATCAATTACAATCTGTTTTAATCAAAAAATGTAAAAACAATTCAAAATAAATTCAATAATGGGATTATAAAGGCATTTAAACCGAGTAATAAGGCTTTTCTAGGCTTGATTGACTATAAATGAACTTTTCTTGACAATGGATGGCTTTTGCTCCATGTTTCTAGAGGTAAACAATCTATTACAATATGTGTTAATCAAAAAATGTAAAAAAAATTCAAAATAAATTCAATAATGGGATTATAAAGGCATTTAAACCGAGTAATAAGGCTTTTCTAGGCATGAGTGACTATAAATGAACTTTTCTTGACAATGGATGGCTTTCGCTCCACGTTTCCCGAGGTAAACAATCAATTACAATCTGTTTTAATCAAAAAATGTAAAAACAATTCAAAATAAATTCAATAATGGGTTATAAAGGCATTTAAACCGAGTAATAAGGCTTTTCTAGGCATGAGTGACTATAAATGAACTTTTCTTGACAATGGATGGCTTTCGCTCCACGTTTCCCGAGGCAAACAATCAATTACAATCTGTTTTAATCAAAAAATGTAAAAACAATTCAAAATAAATTCAATAATGGGATTATAAAGGCATTTAAACCGAGTAATAAGGCTTTTCTAGGCTTGATTGACTATAAATGAACTTTTCTTGACAATGGATGGCTTTTGCTCCATGTTTCTAGAGGTAAACAATCTATTACAATATGTTTTAATCAAAAAATGTAAAAAAAATTCAAAATAAATTCAATAATGGGATTATAAAGGCATTTAAACCGAGTAATAAGGCTTTTCTAGGCATGAGTGACTATAAATGAACTTTTCTTGACAATGGATGGCTTTCGCTCCACGTTTCCCGAGGTAAACAATCAATTACAATCTGTTTTAATCAAAAAATGTAAAAACAATTCAAAATAAATTCAATAATGGGTTATAAAGGCATTTAAACCGAGTAATAAGGCTTTTCTAGGCATGAGTGACTATAAATGAACTTTTCTTGACAATGGATGGCTTTCGCTCCACGTTTCCCGAGGCAAACAATCAATTACAATCTGTTTTAATCAAAAAATGTAAAAACAATTCAAAATAAATTCAATAATGGGATTATAAAGGCATTTAAACCGAGTAATAAGGCTTTTCTAGGCTTGATTGACTATAAATGAACTTTTCTTGACAATGGATGGCTTTTGCTCCATGTTTCTAGAGGTAAACAATCTATTACAATATGTTTTAATCAAAAAATGTAAAAAAAATTCAAAATAAATTCAATAATGGGATTATAAAGGCATTTAAACCGAGTAATAAGGCTTTTCTAGGCATGAGTGACTATAAATGAACTTTTCTTGACAATGGATGGCTTTCGCTCCACGTTTCCCGAGGTAAACAATCAATTACAATCTGTTTTAATCAAAAAATGTAAAAACAATTCAAAATAAATTCAATAATGGGTTATAAAGGCATTTAAACCGAGTAATAAGGCTTTTCTAGGCATGAGTGAATATAAATGAACTTTTCTTGACAATGGATGGCTTTCGCTCCACGTTTCCCGAGGCAAACAATCAATTACAATCTGTTTTAATCAAAAAATGTAAAAACAATTCAAAATAAATTCAATAATGGGATTATAAAGGCATTTAAACCGAGTAATAAGGCTTTTCTAGGCTTGAGTGACTATAAATGAACTTTTCTTCACAATGGATGGCTTTCGCTCCATGTTTCCCGAGGTAAACAATCTATTACAATCTGTTTTAATAAAAAAATGTAAAAAAATATCAAAATAAATTCAATTATGGTTTTATAAAGGCATTTAAACCGAGTAATAAGGCTTTTCTAGGCATGAGTGACTATAAATGATCTTTTCTTGTCAATGGATGGCTTTCGCTCCATGTATTTAGAGGTAAACATTCAATTACAATATGTTTTAATCAAAAAATGTAAAAAAAATTCAAAATAAATTCAATAATGGGATTATAAAGGCATTTAAACCGAGTAATAAGGCTTTTCTAGGCATGAGTGACTATAAATGAACTTTTCTTGACAATGGATGGCTTTCGCTCCACGTTTCCCGAGGCAAACAATCAATTACAATCTGTTTTAATCAAAAAATGTAAAAACAATTCAAAATAAATTCAATAAAGGGATTATAAAGGCATTTAAACCGAGTAATAAGGCTTTTCTAGGCTTGATTGACTATAAATGAACTTTTCTTGACAATGGATGGCTTTTGCTCCATGTTTCTAGAGGTAAACAATCTATTACAATATGTTTTAATCAAAAAATGTAAAAAAAATTCAAAATAAATTCAATAATGGGATTATAAAGGCATTTAAACCGAGTAATAAGGCTTTTCTAGGCATGAGTGACTATAAATGAACTTTTCTTGACAATGGATGGCTTTCGCTCCACGTTTCCCGAGGTAAACAATCAATTACAATCTGTTTTAATCAAAAAATGTAAAAACAATTCAAAATAAATTCAATAATGGGTTATAAAGGCATTTAAACCGAGTAATAAGGCTGTTCTAGGCATGAGTGACTATAAATGAACTTTTCTTGACAATGGATGGCTTTCGCTCCACGTTTCCCGAGGCAAACAATCAATTACAATCTGTTTTAATCAAAAAATGTAAAAACAATTCAAAATAAATTCAATAATGGGATTATAAAGGCATTTAAACCGAGTAATAAGGCTTTTCTAGGCTTGATTGACTATAAATGAACTTTTCTTGACAATGGATGGCTTTTGCTCCATGTTTCTAGAGGTAAACAATCTATTACAATATGTTTTAATCAAAAAATGTAAAAAAAATTCAAAATAAATTCAATAATGGGATTATAAAGGCATTTAAACCGAGTAATAAGGCTTTTCTAGGCATGAGTGACTATAAATGAACTTTTCTTGACAATGGATGGCTTTCGCTCCACGTTTCCCGAGGTAAACAATCAATTACAATCTGTTTTAATCAAAAAATGTAAAAACAATTCAAAATAAATTCAATAATGGGTTATAAAGGCATTTAAACCGAGTAATAAGGCTTTTCTAGGCATGAGTGACTATAAATGAACTTTTCTTGACAATGGATGGCTTTCGCTCCACGTTTCCCGAGGCAAACTATCAATTACAATCTGTTTTAATCAAAAAATGTAAAAACAATTCAAAATAAATTCAATAATGGGATTATAAAGGCATTTAAACCGAGTAATAAGGCTTTTCTAGGCTTGATTGACTATAAATGAACTTTTCTTGACAATGGATGGCTTTTGCTCCATGTTTCTAGAGGTAAACAATCTATTACAATATGTTTTAATCAAAAAATGTAAAAAAAATTCAAAATAAATTCAATAATGGGATTATAAAGGCATTTAAACCGAGTAATAAGGCTTTTCTAGGCATGAGTGACTATAAATGATCTTTTCTTGTCAATGGATGGCTTTGGCTCCATGTATTTAGAGGTAAACATTCAATTACAATATGTTTTAATCAAAAAATGTAAAAAAAATTCAAAATAAATTCAATAATGGGATTATAAAGGCATTTAAACCGAGTAATAAGGCTTTTCTAGGCATGAGTGACTATAAATGAACTTTTCTTGACAATGGATGGCTTTCGATCCACGTTTCCCGAGGCAAACAATCAATTACAATCTGTTTTAATCAAAAAATGTAAAAACAATTCAAAATAAATTCAATAATGGGATTATAAAGGCATTTAAACCGAGTAATAAGGCTTTTCTAGGCTTGATTGACTATAAATGAACTTTTCTTGACAATGGATGGCTTTTGCTCCATGTTTCTAGAGGTAAACAATCTATTACAATATGTTTTAATCAAAAAATGTAAAAAAAATTCAAAATAAATTCAATAATGGGATTATAAAGGCATTTAAACCGAGTAATAAGGCTTTTCTAGGCATGAGTGACTATAAATGAACTTTTCTTGACAATGGATGGCTTTCGCTCCACGTTTCCCGAGGTAAACAATCAATTACAATCTGTTTTAATCAAAAAATGTAAAAACAATTCAAAATAAATTCAATAATGGGTTATAAAGGCATTTAAACCGAGTAATAAGGCTTTTCTAGGCATGAGTGACTATAAATGAACTTTTCTTGACAATGGATGGCTTTCGCTCCACGTTTCCCGAGGCAAACAATCAATTACAATCTGTTTTAATCAAAAAATGTAAAAACAATTCAAAATAAATTCAATAATGGGATTATAAAGGCATTTAAACCGAGTAATAAGGCTTTTCTAGGCTTGATTGACTATAAATGAACTTTTCTTGACAATGGATGGCTTTTGCTCCATGTTTCTAGAGGTAAACAATCTATTACAAAATGTTTTAATCAAAAAATGTAAAAAAAATTCAAAATAAATTCAATAATGGGATTATAAAGGCATTTAAACCGAGTAATAAGGCTTTTCTAGGCATGAGTGACTATAAATGAACTTTTCTTGACAATGGATGGCTTTCGCTCCACGTTTCCCGAGGCAAACAATCAATTACAATCTGTTTTAATCAAAAAATGTAAAAACAATTCAAAATAAATTCAATAATGGGATTATAAAGGCATTTAAACCGAGTAATAAGGCTGTTCTAGGCATGAGTGACTATAAATGAACTTTTCTTGACAATGAATGGCTTTCGCTCCACGTTTCCCGAGGCAAACAATCAATTACAATCTGTTTTAATCAAAAAATGTAAAAACAATTCAAAATAAATTCAATAATGGGATTATAAAGGCATTTAAACCGAGTAATAAGGCTTTTCTAGGCTTGATTGACTATAAATGAACTTTTCTTGACAATGGATGGCTTTTGCTCCATGTTTCTAGAGGTAAACAATCTATTACAATATGTTTTAATCAAAAAATGTAAAAAAAATTCAAAATAAATTCAATAATGGGATTATAAAGGCATTTAAACCGAGTAATAAGGCTTTTCTAGGCATGAGTGACTATAAATGAACTTTTCTTGACAATGGATGGCTTTCGCTCCACGTTTCCCGAGGCAAACAATCAATTACAATCTGTTTTAATCAAAAAATGTAAAAATAATTCAAAATAAATTCAATAATGGGATTATAAAGGCATTTAAACCGAGTAATAAGGCTTTTCTAGGCTTGAGTGACTATAAATGAACTTTTCTTCACAATGGATGGCTTTCGCTCCATGTTTCCCGAGGTAAACAATCTATTACAATCTGTTTTAATAAAAAAATGTAAAAAAATATCAAAATAAATTCAATTATGGGTTTATAAAGGCATTTAAACCGAGTAATAAGGCTTTTCTAGGCATGAGTGACTATAAATGATCTTTTCTTGTCAATGGATGGCTTTCGCTCCATGTATTTAGAGGGAAACATTCAATTACAATATGTTTTAATCAAAAAATGTAAAAAAAATTCAAAATAAATTCAATAATGGGATTATAAAGGCATTTAAACCGAGTAATAAGGCTTTTCTAGGCATGAGTGACTATAAATGAACTTTTCTTGACAATGGATGGCTTTCGCTCCACGTTTCCCGAGGCAAACAATCAATTACAATCTGTTTTAATCAAAAAATGTAAAAACAATTCAAAATAAATTCAATAAAGGGATTATAAAGGCATTTAAACCGAGTAATAAGGCTTTTCTAGGCTTGATTGACTATAAATGAACTTTTCTTGACAATGGATGGCTTTTGCTCCATGTTTCTAGAGGTAAACAATCTATTACAATATGTTTTAATCAAAAAATGTAAAAAAAATTCAAAATAAATTCAATAATGGGATTATAAAGGCATTTAAACCGAGTAATAAGGCTTTTCTAGGCATGAGTGACTATAAATGAACTTTTCTTGACAATGGATGGCTTTCGCTCCACGTTTCCCGAGGTAAACAATCAATTACAATCTGTTTTAATCAAAAAATGTAAAAACAATTCAAAATAAATTCAATAATGGGTTATAAAGGCATTTAAACCGAGTAATAAGGCTTTTCTAGGCATGAGTGACTATAAATGAACTTTTCTTGACAATGGATGGCTTTCGCTCCACGTTTCCCGAGGCAAACAATCAATTACAATCTGTTTTAATCAAAAAATGTAAAAACAATTCAAAATAAATTCAATAATGGGATTATAAAGGCATTTAAACCGAGTAATAAGGCTTTTCTAGGCTTGATTGACTATAAATGAACTTTTCTTCACAATGGATGGCTTTTGCTCCATGTTTCTAGAGGTAAACAATCTATTACAATATGTTTTAATCAAACAATGTAAAAAAAATTCAAAATAAATTCAATAATGGGATTATAAAGGCATTTAAACCGAGTAATAAGGCTTTTCTAGGCATGAGTGACTATAAATGAACTTTTCTTGACAATGGATGGCTTTCGCTCCACGTTTCCCGAGGTAAACAATCAATTACAATCTGTTTTAATCAAAAAATGTAAAAACAATTCAAAATAAATTCAATAATGGGTTATAAAGGCATTTAAACCGAGTAATAAGGCTTTTCTAGGCATGAGTGACTATAAATGAACTTTTCTTGACAATGGATGGCTTTCGCTCCACGTTTCCCGAGGCAAACAATCAATTACAATCTGTTTTAATCAAAAAATGTAAAAACAATTCAAAATAAATTCAATAATGGGATTATAAAGGCATTTAAACCGAGTAATAAGGCTTTTCTAGGCTTGATTGACTATAAATGAACTTTTCTTGACAATGGATGGCTTTTGCTCCATGTTTCTAGAGGTAAACAATCTATTACAATATGTTTTAATCAAAAAATGTAAAAAAAATTCAAAATAAATTCAATAATGGGATTATAAAGGCATTTAAACCGAGTAATAAGGCTTTTCTAGGCATGAGTGACTATAAATGAACTTTTCTTGACAATGGATGGCTTTCGCTCCACGTTTCCCGAGGTAAACAATCAATTACAATCTGTTTTAATCAAAAAATGTAAAAACAATTCAAAATAAATTCAATAATGGGTTATAAAGGCATTTAAACCGAGTAATAAGGCTTTTCTAGGCATGAGTGACTATAAATGAACTTTTCTTGACAATGGATGGCTTTCGCTCCACGTTTCCCGAGGCAAACTATCAATTACAATCTGTTTTAATCAAAAAATGTAAAAACAATTCAAAATAAATTCAATAATGGGATTATAAAGGCATTTAAACCGAGTAATAAGGCTTTTCTAGGCTTGATTGACTATAAATGAACTTTTCTTGACAATGGATGGCTTTTGCTCCATGTTTCTAGAGGTAAACAATCTATTACAATATGTTTTAATCAAAAAATGTAAAAAAAATTCAAAATAAATTCAATAATGGGATTATAAAGGCATTTAAACCGAGTAATAAGGCTTTTCTAGGCATGAGTGACTATAAATGATCTTTTCTTGTCAATGGATGGCTTTTGCTCCATGTATTTAGAGGTAAACATTCAATTACAATATGTTTTAATCAAAAAATGTAAAAAAAATTCAAAATAAATTCAATAATGGGATTATAAAGGCATTTAAACCGAGTAATAAGGCTTTTCTAGGCATGAGTGACTATAAATGAACTTTTCTTGACAATGGATGGCTTTCGATCCACGTTTCCCGAGGCAAACAATCAATTACAATCTGTTTTAATCAAAAAATGTAAAAACAATTCAAAATAAATTCAATAATGGGATTATAAAGGCATTTAAACCGAGTAATAAGGCTTTTCTAGGCTTGATTGACTATAAATGAACTTTTCTTGACAATGGATGGCTTTTGCTCCATGTTTCTAGAGGTAAACAATCTATTACAATATGTTTTAATCAAAAAATGTAAAAAAAATTCAAAATAAATTCAATAATGGGATTATAAAGGCATTTAAACCGAGTAATAAGGCTTTTCTAGGCATGAGTGACTATAAATGAACTTTTCTTGACAATGGATGGCTTTCGCTCCACGTTTCCCGAGGTAAACAATCAATTACAATCTGTTTTAATCAAAAAATGTAAAAACAATTCAAAATAAATTCAATAATGGGTTATAAAGGCATTTAAACCGAGTAATAAGGCTTTTCTAGGCATGAGTGACTATAAATGAACTTTTCTTGACAATGGATGGCTTTCGCTCCACGTTTCCCGAGGCAAACAATCAATTACAATCTGTTTTAATCAAAAAATGTAAAAACAATTCAAAATAAATTCAATAATGGGATTATAAAGGCATTTAAACCGAGTAATAAGGCTTTTCTAGGCTTGATTGACTATAAATGAACTTTTCTTGACAATGGATGGCTTTTGCTCCATGTTTCTAGAGGTAAACAATCTATTACAATATGTTTTAATCAAAAAATGTAAAAAAAATTCAAAATAAATTCAATAATGGGATTATAAAGGCATTTAAACCGAGTAATAAGGCTTTTCTAGGCATGAGTGACTATAAATGAACTTTTCTTGACAATGGATGGCTTTCGCTCCACGTTTCCCGAGGTAAACAATCAATTACAACCTGTTTTAATCAAAAAATGTAAAAACAATTCAAAATAAATTCAATAATGGGTTATAAAGGCATTTAAACCGAGTAATAAGGCTTTTCTAGGCATGAGTGAATATAAATGAACTTTTCTTGACAATGGATGGCTTTCGCTCCACGTTTCCCGAGGCAAACAATCAATTACAATCTGTTTTAATCAAAAAATGTAAAAATAATTCAAAATAAATTCAATAATGGGATTATAAAGGCATTTAAACCGAGTAATAAGGCTTTTCTAGGCTTGAGTGACTATAAATGAACTTTTCTTCACAATGGATGGCTTTCGCTCCATGTTTCCCGAGGTAAACAATCTATTACAATCTGTTTTAATAAAAAAATGTAAAAAAATATCAAAATAAATTCAATTATGGGTTTATAAAGGCATTTAAACCGAGTAATAAGGCTTTTCTAGGCATGAGTGACTATAAATGATCTTTTCTTGTCAATGGATGGCTTTCGCTCCATGTATTTAGAGGGAAACATTCAATTACAATATGTTTTAATCAAAAAATGTAAAAAAAATTCAAAATAAATTCAATAATGGGATTATAAAGGCATTTAAACCGAGTAATAAGGCTTTTCTAGGCATGAGTGACTATAAATGAACTTTTCTTGACAATGGATGGCTTTCGCTCCACGTTTCCCGAGGCAAACAATCAATTACAATCTGTTTTAATCAAAAAATGTAAAAACAATTCAAAATAAATTCAATAAAGGGATTATAAAGGCATTTAAACCGAGTAATAAGGCTTTTCTAGGCTTGATTGACTATAAATGAACTTTTCTTGACAATGGATGGCTTTTGCTCCATGTTTCTAGAGGTAAACAATCTATTACAATATGTTTTAATCAAAAAATGTAAAAAAAATTCAAAATAAATTCAATAATGGGATTATAAAGGCATTTAAACCGAGTAATAAGGCTTTTCTAGGCATGAGTGACTATAAATGAACTTTTCTTGACAATGGATGGCTTTCGCTCCACGTTTCCCGAGGCAAACAATCAATTACAATCTGTTTTAATCAAAAAATGTAAAAATAATTCAAAATAAATTCAATAATGGGATTATAAAGGCATTTAAACCGAGTAATAAGGCTTTTCTAGGCTTGAGTGACTATAAATGAACTTTTCTTCACAATGGATGGCTTTCGCTCCATGTTTCCCGAGGTAAACAATCTATTACAATCTGTTTTAATAAAAAAATGTAAAAAAATATCAAAATAAATTCAATTATGGGTTTATAAAGGCATTTAAACCGAGTAATAAGGCTTTTCTAGGCATGAGTGACTATAAATGATCTTTTCTTGTCAATGGATGGCTTTCGCTCCATGTATTTAGAGGGAAACATTCAATTACAATATGTTTTAATCAAAAAATGTAAAAAAAATTCAAAATAAATTCAATAATGGGATTATAAAGGCATTTAAACCGAGTAATAAGGCTTTTCTAGGCATGAGTGACTATAAATGAACTTTTCTTGACAATGGATGGCTTTCGCTCCACGTTTCCCGAGGCAAACAATCAATTACAATCTGTTTTAATCAAAAAATGTAAAAACAATTCAAAATAAATTCAATAAAGGGATTATAAAGGCATTTAAACCGAGTAATAAGGCTTTTCTAGGCTTGATTGACTATAAATGAACTTTTCTTGACAATGGATGGCTTTTGCTCCATGTTTCTAGAGGTAAACAATCTATTACAATATGTTTTAATCAAAAAATGTAAAAAAAATTCAAAATAAATTCAATAATGGGATTATAAAGGCATTTAAACCGAGTAATAAGGCTTTTCTAGGCATGAGTGACTATAAATGAACTTTTCTTGACAATGGATGGCTTTCGCTCCACGTTTCCCGAGGTAAACAATCAATTACAATCTGTTTTAATCAAAAAATGTAAAAACAATTCAAAATAAATTCAATAATGGGTTATAAAGGCATTTAAACCGAGTAATAAGGCTTTTCTAGGCATGAGTGACTATAAATGAACTTTTCTTGACAATGGATGGCTTTCGCTCCACGTTTCCCGAGGCAAACAATCAATTACAATCTGTTTTAATCAAAAAATGTAAAAACAATTCAAAATAAATTCAATAATGGGATTATAAAGGCATTTAAACCGAGTAATAAGGCTTTTCTAGGCTTGATTGACTATAAATGAACTTTTCTTCACAATGGATGGCTTTTGCTCCATGTTTCTAGAGGTAAACAATCTATTACAATATGTTTTAATCAAACAATGTAAAAAAAATTCAAAATAAATTCAATAATGGGATTATAAAGGCATTTAAACCGAGTAATAAGGCTTTTCTAGGCATGAGTGACTATAAATGAACTTTTCTTGACAATGGATGGCTTTCGCTCCACGTTTCCCGAGGTAAACAATCAATTACAATCTGTTTTAATCAAAAAATGTAAAAACAATTCAAAATAAATTCAATAATGGGTTATAAAGGCATTTAAACCGAGTAATAAGGCTTTTCTAGGCATGAGTGACTATAAATGAACTTTTCTTGACAATGGATGGCTTTCGCTCCACGTTTCCCGAGGCAAACAATCAATTACAATCTGTTTTAATCAAAAAATGTAAAAACAATTCAAAATAAATTCAATAATGGGATTATAAAGGCATTTAAACCGAGTAATAAGGCTTTTCTAGGCTTGATTGACTATAAATGAACTTTTCTTGACAATGGATGGCTTTTGCTCCATGTTTCTAGAGGTAAACAATCTATTACAATATGTTTTAATCAAAAAATGTAAAAAAAATTCAAAATAAATTCAATAATGGGATTATAAAGGCATTTAAACCGAGTAATAAGGCTTTTCTAGGCATGAGTGACTATAAATGAACTTTTCTTGACAATGGATGGCTTTCGCTCCACGTTTCCCGAGGTAAACAATCAATTACAATCTGTTTTAATCAAAAAATGTAAAAACAATTCAAAATAAATTCAATAATGGGTTATAAAGGCATTTAAACCGAGTAATAAGGCTTTTCTAGGCATGAGTGACTATAAATGAACTTTTCTTGACAATGGATGGCTTTCGCTCCACGTTTCCCGAGGCAAACTATCAATTACAATCTGTTTTAATCAAAAAATGTAAAAACAATTCAAAATAAATTCAATAATGGGATTATAAAGGCATTTAAACCGAGTAATAAGGCTTTTCTAGGCTTGATTGACTATAAATGAACTTTTCTTGACAATGGATGGCTTTTGCTCCATGTTTCTAGAGGTAAACAATCTATTACAATATGTTTTAATCAAAAAATGTAAAAAAAATTCAAAATAAATTCAATAATGGGATTATAAAGGCATTTAAACCGAGTAATAAGGCTTTTCTAGGCATGAGTGACTATAAATGATCTTTTCTTGTCAATGGATGGCTTTTGCTCCATGTATTTAGAGGTAAACATTCAATTACAATATGTTTTAATCAAAAAATGTAAAAAAAATTCAAAATAAATTCAATAATGGGATTATAAAGGCATTTAAACCGAGTAATAAGGCTTTTCTAGGCATGAGTGACTATAAATGAACTTTTCTTGACAATGGATGGCTTTCGATCCACGTTTCCCGAGGCAAACAATCAATTACAATCTGTTTTAATCAAAAAATGTAAAAACAATTCAAAATAAATTCAATAATGGGATTATAAAGGCATTTAAACCGAGTAATAAGGCTTTTCTAGGCTTGATTGACTATAAATGAACTTTTCTTGACAATGGATGGCTTTTGCTCCATGTTTCTAGAGGTAAACAATCTATTACAATATGTTTTAATCAAAAAATGTAAAAAAAATTCAAAATAAATTCAATAATGGGATTATAAAGGCATTTAAACCGAGTAATAAGGCTTTTCTAGGCATGAGTGACTATAAATGAACTTTTCTTGACAATGGATGGCTTTCGCTCCACGTTTCCCGAGGTAAACAATCAATTACAATCTGTTTTAATCAAAAAATGTAAAAACAATTCAAAATAAATTCAATAATGGGTTATAAAGGCATTTAAACCGAGTAATAAGGCTTTTCTAGGCATGAGTGACTATAAATGAACTTTTCTTGACAATGGATGGCTTTCGCTCCACGTTTCCCGAGGCAAACAATCAATTACAATCTGTTTTAATCAAAAAATGTAAAAACAATTCAAAATAAATTCAATAATGGGATTATAAAGGCATTTAAACCGAGTAATAAGGCTTTTCTAGGCTTGATTGACTATAAATGAACTTTTCTTGACAATGGATGGCTTTTGCTCCATGTTTCTAGAGGTAAACAATCTATTACAATATGTTTTAATCAAAAAATGTAAAAAAAATTCAAAATAAATTCAATAATGGGATTATAAAGGCATTTAAACCGAGTAATAAGGCTTTTCTAGGCATGAGTGACTATAAATGAACTTTTCTTGACAATGGATGGCTTTCGCTCCACGTTTCCCGAGGTAAACAATCAATTACAACCTGTTTTAATCAAAAAATGTAAAAACAATTCAAAATAAATTCAATAATGGGTTATAAAGGCATTTAAACCGAGTAATAAGGCTTTTCTAGGCATGAGTGAATATAAATGAACTTTTCTTGACAATGGATGGCTTTCGCTCCACGTTTCCCGAGGCAAACAATCAATTACAATCTGTTTTAATCAAAAAATGTAAAAATAATTCAAAATAAATTCAATAATGGGATTATAAAGGCATTTAAACCGAGTAATAAGGCTTTTCTAGGCTTGAGTGACTATAAATGAACTTTTCTTCACAATGGATGGCTTTCGCTCCATGTTTCCCGAGGTAAACAATCTATTACAATCTGTTTTAATAAAAAAATGTAAAAAAATATCAAAATAAATTCAATTATGGGTTTATAAAGGCATTTAAACCGAGTAATAAGGCTTTTCTAGGCATGAGTGACTATAAATGATCTTTTCTTGTCAATGGATGGCTTTCGCTCCATGTATTTAGAGGGAAACATTCAATTACAATATGTTTTAATCAAAAAATGTAAAAAAAATTCAAAATAAATTCAATAATGGGATTATAAAGGCATTTAAACCGAGTAATAAGGCTTTTCTAGGCATGAGTGACTATAAATGAACTTTTCTTGACAATGGATGGCTTTCGCTCCACGTTTCCCGAGGCAAACAATCAATTACAATCTGTTTTAATCAAAAAATGTAAAAACAATTCAAAATAAATTCAATAAAGGGATTATAAAGGCATTTAAACCGAGTAATAAGGCTTTTCTAGGCTTGATTGACTATAAATGAACTTTTCTTGACAATGGATGGCTTTTGCTCCATGTTTCTAGAGGTAAACAATCTATTACAATATGTTTTAATCAAAAAATGTAAAAAAAATTCAAAATAAATTCAATAATGGGATTATAAAGGCATTTAAACCGAGTAATAAGGCTTTTCTAGGCATGAGTGACTATAAATGAACTTTTCTTGACAATGGATGGCTTTCGCTCCACGTTTCCCGAGGTAAACAATCAATTACAATCTGTTTTAATCAAAAAATGTAAAAACAATTCAAAATAAATTCAATAATGGGTTATAAAGGCATTTAAACCGAGTAATAAGGCTTTTCTAGGCATGAGTGACTATAAATGAACTTTTCTTGACAATGGATGGCTTTCGCTCCACGTTTCCCGAGGCAAACAATCAATTACAATATGTTTTAATCAAAAAATGTAAAAACAATTCAAAATAAATTCAATAATGGGATTATAAAGGCATTTAAACCGAGTAATAAGGCTTTTCTAGGCTTGATTGACTATAAATGAACTTTTCTTGACAATGGATGGCTTTTGCTCCATGTTTCTAGAGGTAAACAATCTATTACAATATGTTTTAATCAAAAAATGTAAAAAAAATTCAAAATAAATTCAATAATGGGATTATAAAGGCATTTAAACCGAGTAATAAGGCTTTTCTAGGCATGAGTGACTATAAATGAACTTTTCTTGACAATGGATGGCTTTCGCTCCACGTTTCCCGAGGTAAACAATCAATTACTATCTGTTTTAATCAAAAAATGTAAAAACAATTCAAAATAAATTCAATAATGGGTTATAAAGGCATTTAAACCGAGTAATAAGGCTTTTCTAGGCATGAGTGACTATAAATGAACTTTTCTTGACAATGGATGGCTTTCGCTCTACGTTTCCCGAGGCAAACTATCAATTACAATCTGTTTTAATCAAAAAATGTAAAAACAATTCAAAATAAATTCAATAATGGGATTATAAAGGCATTTAAACCGAGTAATAAGGCTTTTCTAGGCTTGATTGACTATAAATGAACTTTTCTTGACAATGGATGGCTTTTGCTCCATGTTTCTAGAGGTAAACAATCTATTACAATATGTTTTAATCAAAAAATGTAAAAAAAATTCAAAATAAATTCAATAATGGGATTATAAAGGCATTTAAACCGAGTAATAAGGCTTTTCTAGGCATGAGTGACTATAAATGAACTTTTCTTGACAATGGATGGCTTTCGCTCCACGTTTCCTGAGGTAAACAATCAATTACAATCTGTTTTAATCAAAAAATGTAAAAACAATTCAAAATAAATTCAATAATGGGTTATAAAGGCATTTAAACCGAGTAATAAGGCTTTTCTAGGCATGAGTGACTATAAATGAACTTTTCTTGACAATGGATGGCTTTCGCTCCACGTTTCCCGAGGCAAACTATCAATTACAATCTGTTTTAATCAAAAAATGTAAAAACAATTCAAAATAAATTCAATAATGGGATTATAAAGGCATTTAAACCGAGTAATAAGGCTTTTCTAGGCTTGATTGACTATAAATGAACTTTTCTTGACAATGGATGGCTTTTGCTCCATGTTTCTAGAGGTAAACAATCTATTACAATATGTTTTAATCAAAAAATGTAAAAAAAATTCAAAATAAATTCAATAATGGGATTATAAAGGCATTTAAACCGAGTAATAAGGCTTTTCTAGGCATGAGTGACTATAAATGAACTTTTCTTGACAATGGATGGCTTTCGCTCCACGTTTCCCGAGGTAAACAATCAATTACAATCTGTTTTAATCAAAAAATGTAAAAACAATTCAAAATAAATTCAATAATGGGTTATAAAGGCATTTAAACTGAGTAATAAGGCTTTTCTAGGCATGAGTGACTATAAATGAACTTTTCTTGACAATGGATGGCTTTCGCTCCACGTTTCCCGAGGCAAACAATCAATTACAATCTGTTTTAATCAAAAAATGTAAAAACAATTCAAAATAAATTCAATAATGGGATTATAAAGGCATTTAAACCGAGTAATAAGGCTTTTCTAGGCTTGATTGACTATAAATGAACTTTTCTTGACAATGGATGGCTTTTGCTCCATGTTTCTAGAGGTAAACAATCTATTACAATATGTTTTAATCAAAAAATGTAAAAAAAATTCAAAATAAATTCAATAATGGGATTATAAAGGCATTTAAACCGAGTAATAAGGCTTTTCTAGGCATGAGTGACTATAAATGAACTTTTCTTGACAATGGATGGCTTTCGCTCCACGTTTCCCGAGGTAAACAATCAATTACAATCTGTTTTAATCAAAAAATGTAAAAACAATTCAAAATAAATTCAATAATGGGTTATAAAGGCATTTAAACCGAGTAATAAGGCTTTTCTAGGCATGAGTGACTATAAATGAACTTTTCTTGACAATGGATGGCTTTCGCTCCACGTTTCCCGAGGCAAACAATCAATTACAATCTGTTTTAATCAAAAAATGTAAAAACAATTCAAAATAAATTCAATAATGGGATTATAAAGGCATTTAAACCGAGTAATAAGGCTTTTCTAGGCTTGATTGACTATAAATGAACTTTTCTTGACAATGGATGGCTTTTGCTCCATGTTTCTAGAGGTAAACAATCTATTACAATATGTTTTAATCAAAAAATGTAAAAAAAATTCAAAATAAATTCAATAATGGGATTATAAAGGCATTTAAACCGAGTAATAAGGCTTTTCTAGGCATGAGTGACTATAAATGAACTTTTCTTGACAATGGATGGCTTTCGCTCCACGTTTCCCGAGGTAAACAATCAATTACAACCTGTTTTAATCAAAAAATGTAAAAACAATTCAAAATAAATTCAATAATGGGTTATAAAGGCATTTAAACCGAGTAATAAGGCTTTTCTAGGCATGAGTGAATATAAATGAACTTTTCTTGACAATGGATGGCTTTCGCTCCACGTTTCCCGAGGCAAACAATCAATTACAATCTGTTTTAATCAAAAAATGTAAAAATAATTCAAAATAAATTCAATAATGGGATTATAAAGGCATTTAAACCGAGTAATAAGGCTTTTCTAGGCTTGAGTGACTATAAATGAACTTTTCTTCACAATGGATGGCTTTCGCTCCATGTTTCCCGAGGTAAACAATCTATTACAATCTGTTTTAATAAAAAAATGTAAAAAAATATCAAAATAAATTCAATTATGGGTTTATAAAGGCATTTAAACCGAGTAATAAGGCTTTTCTAGGCATGAGTGACTATAAATGATCTTTTCTTGTCAATGGATGGCTTTCGCTCCATGTATTTAGAGGGAAACATTCAATTACAATATGTTTTAATCAAAAAATATAAAAAAAATTCAAAATAAATTCAATAATGGGATTATAAAGGCATTTAAACCGAGTAATAAGGCTTTTCTAGGCATGAGTGACTATAAATGAACTTTTCTTGACAATGGATGGCTTTCGCTCCACGTTTCCCGAGGCAAACAATCAATTACAATCTGTTTTAATCAAAAAATGTAAAAACAATTCAAAATAAATTCAATAAAGGGATTATAAAGGCATTTAAACCGAGTAATAAGGCTTTTCTAGGCTTGATTGACTATAAATGAACTTTTCTTGACAATGGATGGCTTTTGCTCCATGTTTCTAGAGGTAAACAATCTATTACAATATGTTTTAATCAAAAAATGTAAAAAAAATTCAAAATAAATTCAATAATGGGATTATAAAGGCATTTAAACCGAGTAATAAGGCTTTTCTAGGCATGAGTGACTATAAATGAACTTTTCTTGACAATGGATGGCTTTCGCTCCACGTTTCCCGAGGTAAACAATCAATTACAATCTGTTTTAATCAAAAAATGTAAAAACAATTCAAAATAAATTCAATAATGGGTTATAAAGGCATTTAAACCGAGTAATAAGGCTTTTCTAGGCATGAGTGACTATAAATGAACTTTTCTTGACAATGGATGGCTTTCGCTCCACGTTTCCCGAGGCAAACAATCAATTACAATATGTTTTAATCAAAAAATGTAAAAACAATTCAAAATAAATTCAATAATGGGATTATAAAGGCATTTAAACCGAGTAATAAGGCTTTTCTAGGCTTGATTGACTATAAATGAACTTTTCTTGACAATGGATGGCTTTTGCTCCATGTTTCTAGAGGTAAACAATCTATTACAATATGTTTTAATCAAAAAATGTAAAAAAAATTCAAAATAAATTCAATAATGGGATTATAAAGGCATTTAAACCGAGTAATAAGGCTTTTCTAGGCATGAGTGACTATAAATGAACTTTTCTTGACAATGGATGGCTTTCGCTCCACGTTTCCCGAGGTAAACAATCAATTACTATCTGTTTTAATCAAAAAATGTAAAAACAATTCAAAATAAATTCAATAATGGGTTATAAAGGCATTTAAACCGAGTAATAAGGCTTTTCTAGGCATGAGTGACTATAAATGAACTTTTCTTGACAATGGATGGCTTTCGCTCTACGTTTCCCGAGGCAAACTATCAATTACAATCTGTTTTAATCAAAAAATGTAAAAACAATTCAAAATAAATTCAATAATGGGATTATAAAGGCATTTAAACCGAGTAATAAGGCTTTTCTAGGCTTGATTGACTATAAATGAACTTTTCTTGACAATGGATGGCTTTTGCTCCATGTTTCTAGAGGTAAACAATCTATTACAATATGTTTTAATCAAAAAATGTAAAAAAAATTCAAAATAAATTCAATAATGGGATTATAAAGGCATTTAAACCGAGTAATAAGGCTTTTCTAGGCATGAGTGACTATAAATGAACTTTTCTTGACAATGGATGGCTTTCGCTCCACGTTTCCTGAGGTAAACAATCAATTACAATCTGTTTTAATCAAAAAATGTAAAAACAATTCAAAATAAATTCAATAATGGGTTATAAAGGCATTTAAACCGAGTAATAAGGCTTTTCTAGGCATGAGTGACTATAAATGAACTTTTCTTGACAATGGATGGCTTTCGCTCCACGTTTCCCGAGGCAAACTATCAATTACAATCTGTTTTAATCAAAAAATGTAAAAACAATTCAAAATAAATTCAATAATGGGATTATAAAGGCATTTAAACCGAGTAATAAGGCTTTTCTAGGCTTGATTGACTATAAATGAACTTTTCTTGACAATGGATGGCTTTTGCTCCATGTTTCTAGAGGTAAACAATCTATTACAATATGTTTTAATCAAAAAATGTAAAAAAAATTCAAAATAAATTCAATAATGGGATTATAAAGGCATTTAAACCGAGTAATAAGGCTTTTCTAGGCATGAGTGACTATAAATGAACTTTTCTTGACAATGGATGGCTTTCGCTCCACGTTTCCCGAGGTAAACAATCAATTACAATCTGTTTTAATCAAAAAATGTAAAAACAATTCAAAATAAATTCAATAATGGGTTATAAAGGCATTTAAACTGAGTAATAAGGCTTTTCTAGGCATGAGTGACTATAAATGAACTTTTCTTGACAATGGATGGCTTTCGCTCCACGTTTCCTGAGGCAAACAATCAATTACAATCTGTTTTAATCAAAAAATGTAAAAACAATTCAAAATAAATTCAATAATGGGATTATAAAGGCATTTAAACCGAGTAATAAGGCTTTTCTAGGCTTGATTGACTATAAATGAACTTTTCTTGACAATGGATGGCTTTTGCTCCATGTTTCTAGAGGTAAACAATCTATTACAATATGTTTTAATCAAAAAATGTAAAAAAAATTCAAAATAAATTCAATAATGGGATTATAAAGGCATTTAAACCGAGTAATAAGGCTTTTCTAGGCATGAGTGACTATAAATGAACTTTTCTTGACAATGGATGGCTTTCGCTCCACGTTTCCCGAGGTAAACAATCAATTACAATCTGTTTTAATCAAAAAATGTAAAAACAATTCAAAATAAATTCAATAATGGGTTATAAAGGCATTTAAACCGAGTAATAAGGCTTTTCTAGGCATGAGTGACTATAAATGAACTTTTCTTGACAATGGATGGCTTTCGCTCCACGTTTCCCGAGGCAAACAATCAATTACAATCTGTTTTAATCAAAAAATGTAAAAACAATTCAAAATAAATTCAATAATGGGATTATAAAGGCATTTAAACCGAGTAATAAGGCTTTTCTAGGCTTGATTGACTATAAATGAACTTTTCTTGACAATGGATGGCTTTTGCTCCATGTTTCTAGAGGTAAACAATCTATTACAAAATGTTTTAATCAAAAAATGTAAAAAAAATTCAAAATAAATTCAATAATGGGATTATAAAGGCATTTAAACCGAGTAATAAGGCTTTTCTAGGCATGAGTGACTATAAATGAACTTTTCTTGACAATGGATGGCTTTCGCTCCACGTTTCCCGAGGCAAACAATCAATTACAATCTGTTTTAATCAAAAAATGTAAAAACAATTCAAAATAAATTCAATAATGGGATTATAAAGGCATTTAAACCGAGTAATAAGGCTGTTCTAGGCATGAGTGACTATAAATGAACTTTTCTTGACAATGAATGGCTTTCGCTCCACGTTTCCCGAGGCAAACAATCAATTACAATCTGTTTTAATCAAAAAATGTAAAAACAATTCAAAATAAATTCAATAATGGGATTAGAAAGGCATTTAAACCGAGTAATAAGGCTTTTCTAGGCTTGATTGACTATAAATGAACTTTTCTTGACAATGGATGGCTTTTGCTCCATGTTTCTAGAGGTAAACAATCTATTACAATATGTTTTAATCAAAAAATGTAAAAAAAATTCAAAATAAATTCAATAATGGGATTATAAAGGCATTTAAACCGAGTAATAAGGCTTTTCTAGGCATGAGTGACTATAAATGAACTTTTCTTGACAATGGATGGCTTTCGCTCCACGTTTCCCGAGGCAAACAATCAATTACAATCTGTTTTAATCAAAAAATGTAAAAATAATTCAAAATAAATTCAATAATGGGATTATAAAGGCATTTAAACCGAGTAATAAGGCTTTTCTAGGCTTGAGTGACTATAAATGAACTTTTCTTCACAATGGATGGCTTTCGCTCCATGTTTCCCGAGGTAAACAATCTATTACAATCTGTTTTAATAAAAAAATGTAAAAAAATATCAAAATAAATTCAATTATGGGTTTATAAAGGCATTTAAACCGAGTAATAAGGCTTTTCTAGGCATGAGTGACTATAAATGATCTTTTCTTGTCAATGGATGGCTTTCGCTCCATGTATTTAGAGGGAAACATTCAATTACAATATGTTTTAATCAAAAAATGTAAAAAAAATTCAAAATAAATTCAATAATGGGATTATAAAGGCATTTAAACCGAGTAATAAGGCTTTTCTAGGCATGAGTGACTATAAATGAACTTTTCTTGACAATGGATGGCTTTCGCTCCACGTTTCCCGAGGCAAACAATCAATTACAATCTGTTTTAATCAAAAAATGTAAAAACAATTCAAAATAAATTCAATAAAGGGATTATAAAGGCATTTAAACCGAGTAATAAGGCTTTTCTAGGCTTGATTGACTATAAATGAACTTTTCTTGACAATGGATGGCTTTTGCTCCATGTTTCTAGAGGTAAACAATCTATTACAATATGTTTTAATCAAAAAATGTAAAAAAAATTCAAAATAAATTCAATAATGGGATTATAAAGGCATTTAAACCGAGTAATAAGGCTTTTCTAGGCATGAGTGACTATAAATGAACTTTTCTTGACAATGGATGGCTTTCGCTCCACGTTTCCCGAGGTAAACAATCAATTACAATCTGTTTTAATCAAAAAATGTAAAAACAATGCAAAATAAATTCAATAATGGGTTATAAAGGCATTTAAACCGAGTAATAAGGCTTTTCTAGGCATGAGTGACTATAAATGAACTTTTCTTGACAATGGATGGCTTTCGCTCCACGTTTCCCGAGGCAAACAATCAATTACAATCTGTTTTAATCAAAAAATGTAAAAACAATTCAAAATAAATTCAATAATGGGATTATAAAGGCATTTAAACCGAGTAATAAGGCTTTTCTAGGCTTGATTGACTATAAATGAACTTTTCTTGACAATGGATGGCTTTTGCTCCATGTTTCTAGAGGTAAACAATCTATTACAATATGTTTTAATCAAAAAATGTAAAAAAAATTCAAAATAAATTCAATAATGGGATTATAAAGGCATTTAAACCGAGTAATAAGGCTTTTCTAGGCATGAGTGACTATAAATGAACTTTTCTTGACAATGGATGGCTTTCGCTCCACGTTTCCTGAGGTAAACAATCAATTACAATCTGTTTTAATCAACAAATGTAAAAACAATTCAAAATAAATTCAATAATGGGTTATAAAGGCATTTAAACTGAGTAATAAGGCTTTTCTAGGCATGAGTGACTATAAATGAACTTTTCTTGACAATGGATGGCTTTCGCTCCACGTTTCCCGAGGCAAACAATCAATTACAATCTGTTTTAATCAAAAAATGTAAAAACAATTCAAAATAAATTCAATAATGGGATTATAAAGGCATTTAAACCGAGTAATAAGGCTTTTCTAGGCTTGATTGACTATAAATGAACTTTTCTTGACAATGGATGGCTTTTGCTCCATGTTTCTAGAGGTAAACAATCTATTACAATATGTTTTAATCAAAAAATGTAAAAAAAATTCAAAATAAATTCAATAATGGGATTATAAAGGCATTTAAACCGAGTAATAAGGCTTTTCTAGGCATGAGTGACTATAAATGAACTTTTCTTGACAATGGATGGCTTTCGCTCCACGTTTCCCGAGGCAAACAATCAATTACAATCTGTTTTAATCAAAAAATGTAAAAACAATTCAAAATAAATTCAATAATGGGATTATAAAGGCATTTAAACCGAGTAATAAGGCTTTTCTAGGCATGAGTGACTATAAATGAACTTTTCTTGACAATGGATGGCTTTCGCTCCACGTTTCCCGAGGCAAACAATCAATTACAATCTGTTTTAATCAAAAAATGTAAAAACAATTCAAAATAAATTCAATAATGGGATTATAAAGGCATTTAAACCGAGTAATAAGGCTTTTCTAGGCTTGATTGACTATAAATGAACTTTTCTTGACAATGGATGGCTTTTGCTCCATGTTTCTAGAGGTAAACAATCTATTACAATATGTTTTAATCAAAAAATGTAAAAAAAATTCAAAATAAATTCAATAATGGGATTATAAAGGCATTTAAACCGAGTAATAAGGCTTTTCTAGGCATGAGTGACTATAAATGAACTTTTCTTGACAATGGATGGCTTTCGCTCCACGTTTCCCGAGGTAAACAATCAATTACAATATGTTTTAATCAAAAAATGTACAAACAATTCAAAATAAATTCAATAATGGGTTATAAAGGCATTTAAACCGAGTAATAAGGCTTTTCTAGGCATGAGTGACTATAAATGAACTTTTCTTGACAATGGATGGCTTTCGCTCCACGTTTCCCGAGGCAAACTATCAATTACAATCTGTTTTAATCAAAAAATGTAAAAACAATTCAAAATATATTCAATAATGGGATTATAAAGGCATTTAAACCGAGTAATAAGGCTTTTCTAGGCTTGATTGACTATAAATGAACTTTTCTTGACAATGGATGGCTTTTGCTCCATGTTTCTAGAGGTAAACAATCTATTACAATATGTTTTAATCAAAAAATGTAAAAAAAATTCAAAATAAATTCAATAATGGGATTATAAAGGCATTTAAACCGAGTAATAAGGCTTTTCTAGGCATGAGTGACTATAAATGAACTTTTCTTGACAATGGATGGCTTTCGCTCCACGTTTCCCGAGGTAAACAATCAATTACAATCTGTTTTAATCAAAAAATGTAAAAACAATTCAAAATAAATTCAATAATGGGTTATAAAGGCATTTAAACCGAGTAATAAGGCTTTTCTAGGCATGAGTGACTATAAATGAACTTTTCTTGACAATGGATGGCTTTCGCTCCACGTTTCCCGAGGCAAACAATCAATTACAATCTGTTTTAATCAAAAAATGTAAAAACAATTCAAAATAAATTCAATAATGGGATTATAAAGGCATTTAAACCGAGTAATAAGGCTTTTCTAGGCTTGATTGACTATAAATGAACTTTTCTTGACAATGGATGGCTTTTGCTCCATGTTTCTAGAGGTAAACAATCTATTACAATATGTTTTAATCAAAAAATGTAAAAAAAATTCAAAATAAATTCAATAATGGGATTATAAAGGCATTTAAACCGAGTAATAAGGCTTTTCTAGGCATGAGTGACTATAAATGAACTTTTCTTGACAATGGATGGCTTTCGCTCCACGTTTCCCGAGGTAAACAATCAATTACAATCTGTTTTAATCAAAAAATGTAAAAACAATTCAAAATAAATTCAATAATGGGTTATAAAGGCATTTAAACCGAGTAATAAGGCTTTTCTACGCATGAGTGACTATAAATGAACTTTTCTTGACAATGGATGGCTTTCGCTCCACGTTTCCCGAGGCAAACTATCAATTACAATCTGTTTTAATCAAAAAATGTAAAAACAATTCAAAATAAATTCAATAATGGGATTATAAAGGCATTTAAACCGAGTAATAAGGCTTTTCTAGGCTTGATTGACTATAAATGACCATTTCTTCACAATGGATGGCTTTTGCTCCATGTTTCTAGAGGTAAACAATCTATTACAATATGTTTTAATCAAAAAATGTAAAAAAAATTCAAAATAAATTCAATAATGGGATTATAAAGGCATTTAAACCGAGTAATAAGGCTTTTCTAGGCATGAGTGACTATAAATGATCTTTTCTTGTCAATGGATGGCTTTCGCTCCATGTATTTAGAGGTAAACATTCAATTACAATATGTTTTAATCAAAAAATGTAAAAATTCAAAATAAATTCAATAATGGGATTATAAAGGCATTTAAACCGAGTAATAAGGCTTTTCTAGGCATGAGTGACTATAAATGAACTTTTCTTGACAATGGATGGCTTTCGATCCACGTTTCCCGAGGCAAACAATCAATTACAATCTGTTTTAATCAAAAAATGTAAAAACAATTCAAAATAAATTCAATAATGGGATTATAAAGGCATTTAAACCGAGTAATAAGGCTTTTCTAGGCTTGATTGACTATAAATGAACTTTTCTTGACAATGGATGGCTTTTGCTCCATGTTTCTAGAGGTAAACAATCTATTACAATATGTTTTAATCAAAAAATGTAAAAAAAATTCAAAATAAATTCAATAATGGGATTATAAAGGCATTTAAACCGAGTAATAAGGCTTTTCTAGGCATGAGTGACTATAAATGAACTTTTCTTGACAATGGATGGCTTTCGCTCCACGTTTCCTGAGGTAAACAATCAATTACAATCTGTTTTAATCAAAAAATGTAAAAACAATTCAAAATAAATTCAATAATGGGTTATAAAGGCATTTAAACCGAGTAATAAGGCTTTTCTAGGCATGAGTGACTATAAATGAACTTTTCTTGACAATGGATGGCTTTCGCTCCACGTTTCCCGAGGCAAACAATCAATTACAATCTGTTTTAATCAAAAAATGTAAAAACAATTCAAAATAAATTCAATAATGGGATTATAAAGGCATTTAAACCGAGTAATAAGGCTTTTCTAGGCTTGATTGACTATAAATGAACTTTTCTTGACAATGGATGGCTTTTGCTCCATGTTTCTAGAGGTAAACAATCTATTACAATATGTTTTAATCAAAAAATGTAAAAAAAAATTCAAAATAAATTCAATAATGGGATTATAAAGGCATTTAAACCGAGTAATAAGGCTTTTCTAGGCATGAGTGACTATAAATGAACTTTTCTTGACAATGGATGGCTTTCGCTCCACGTTTCCCGAGGCAAACAATCAATTACAATCTGTTTTAATCAAAAAATGTAAAAACAATTCAAAATAAATTCAATAATGGGATTATAAAGGCATTTAAACCGAGTAATAAGGCTTTTCTAGGCTTGATTGACTATAAATGAACTTTTCTTGACAATGGATGGCTTTTGCTCCATGTTTCTAGAGGTAAACAATCTATTACAATATGTTTTAATCAAAAAATGTAAAAAAATTCAAAATAAATTCAATAATGGGATTATAAAGGCATTTAAACCGAGTAATAAGGCTTTTCTAGGCATGAGTGACTATAAATGAACTTTTCTTGACAATGGATGGCTTTCGCTCCACGTTTCACGAGGTAAACAATCAATTACAATCTGTTTTAATCAAAAAATGTAAAAACAATTCAAAATAAATTCAATAATGGGTTATAAAGGCATTTAAACCGAGTAATAAGGCTTTTCTAGGCATGAGTGACTATAAATGAACTTTTCTTGACAATGGATGGCTTTCGCTCCACGTTTCCCAAGGCAAACAATCAATTACAATCTGTTTTAATCAAAAAATGTAAAAACAATTCAAAATAAATTCAATAATGGGATTATAAAGGCATTTAAACAGAGTAATAAGGCTTTTCTAGGCTTGAGTGACTATAAATGAACTTTTCTTCACAATGGATGGCTTTTGCTCCATGTTTCCCGAGGTAAACAATCTATTACAATCTGTTTTAATAAAAAAATGTAAAAAAATATCAAAATAAATTCAATTATGGGTTTATAAAGGCATTTAAACCGAGTAATAAGGCTTTTCTAGGCATGAGTGACTATAAATGATCTTTTCTTGTCAATGGATGGCTTTCGCTCCATGTATTTAGAGGTAAACATTCAATTACAATATGTTTTAATCAAAAAATGTAAAAAAAATTCAAAATAAATTCAATAATGGGATTATAAAGGCATTTAAACCGAGTAATAAGGCTTTTCTAGGCATGAGTGACTATAAATGAACTTTTCTTGACAATGGATGGCTTTCGCTCCACGTTTCCCGAGGCAAACAATCAATTACAATCTGTTTTAATCAAAAAATGTAAAAACAATTCAAAATAAATTCAATAATGGGTTATAAAGGCATTTAAACCGAGTAATAAGGCTTTTCTAGGCATGAGTGACTATAAATGATCTTTTCTTGTCAATGGATGGCTTTCGCTCCATGTATTTAGAGGTAAACATTCAATTACAATATGTTTTAATCAAAAAATGTAAAAAAAATTCAAAATAAATTCAATAATGGGATTATAAAGGCATTTAAACCGAGTAATAAGGCTTTTCTAGGCTTGATTGACTATAAATGAACTTTTCTTGACAATGGATGGCTTTTGCTCCATGTTTCTAGAGGTAAACAATCTATTACAATATGTTTTAATCAAAAAATGTAAAAAAAATTCAAAATAAATTCAATAATGGGATTATAAAGGCATTTAAACCGAGTAATAAGGCTTTTCTAGGCATGAGTGACTATAAATGAACTTTTCTTGACAATGGATGGCTTTCGCTCCACGTTTCCTGAGGTAAACAATCAATTACAATCTGTTTTAATCAAAAAATGTAAAAACAATTCAAAATAAATTCAATAATGGGTTATAAAGGCATTTAAACCGAGTAATAAGGCTTTTCTAGGCATGAGTGACTATAAATGAACTTTTCTTGACAATGGATGGCTTTCGCTCCACGTTTCCCGAGGCAAACAATCAATTACAATATGTTTTAATCAAAAAATGTAAAAACAATTCAAAATAAATTCAATAATGGGATTATAAAGGCATTTAAACCGAGTAATAAGGCTTTTCTAGGCTTGAGTGACTATAAATGAACTTTTCTTCACAATGGATGGCTTTTGCTCCATGTGTCCCGAGGTAAACAATCTATTACAATCTGTTTTAATAAAAAAATGTAAAAAAATATCAAAATAAATTCAATTATGGGTTTATAAAGGCATTTAAACCGAGTAATAAGGCTTTTCTAGGCATGAGTGACTATAAATGATCTTTTCTTGTCAATGGATGGCTTTCGCTCCATGTATTTAGAGGTAAACATTCAATTACAATATGTTTTAATCAAAAAATGTAAAAAAAATTCAAAATAAATTCAATAATGGGATTATAAAGGCATTTAAACCGAGTAATAAGGCTTTTCTAGGCATGAGTGACTATAAATGAACTTTTCTTGACAATGGATGGCTTTCGCTCCACGTTTCCCGAGGCAAACAATCAATTACAATCTGTTTTAATCAAAAAATGTAAAAACAATTCAAAATAAATTCAATAATGGGATTATAAAGGCATTTAAACCGAGTAATAAGGCTTTTCTAGGCTTGATTGACTATAAATGAACTTTTCTTGACAATGGATGGCTTTTGCTCCATGTTTCTAGAGGTAAACAATCTATTACAATATGTTTTAATCAAAAAATGTAAAAAAAATTCAAAATAAATTCAATAATGGGATTATAAAGGCATTTAAACCGAGTAATAAGGCTTTTCTAGGCATGAGTGACTACAAATGAACTTTTCTTGACAATGGATGGCTTTCGCTCCACGTTTCCCGAGGTAAACAATCAATTACAATCTGTTTTAATCAAAAAATGTAAAAACAATTCAAAATAAATTCAATAATGGGTTATAAAGGCATTTAAACCGAGTAATAAGGCTTTTCTAGGCATGAGTGACTATAAATGAACTTTTCTTGACAATGGATGGCTTTCGCTCCACGTTTCCCGAGGCAAACAATCAATTACAATCTGTTTTAATCAAAAAATGTAAAAACAATTCAAAATAAATTCAATAATGGGATTATAAAGGCATTTAAACCGAGTAATAAGGCTTTTCTAGACTTGAGTGACTATAAATGAACTTTTCTTCACAATGGATGGCTTTTGCTCCATGTTTCCCGAGGTCAACAATCTATTACAATCTGTTTTAATAAAAAAATGTAAAAAAATATCAAAATAAATTCAATTATGGGTTTATAAAGGCATTTAAACCGAGTAATAAGACTTTTCTAGGCATGAGTGACTATAAATGATCTTCTCTTGTCAATGGATGGCTTTCGCTCCATGTATTTAGAGGTAAACATTCAATTACAATATGTTTTAATCAAAAAATGTAAAAAAAATTCAAAATAAATTTAATAATGGGATTATAAAGGCATTTAAACCGAGTAATAAGGCTTTTCTAGGCATGAGTGACTATAAATGAACTTTTCTTGACAATGGATGGCTTTCGCTCCACGTTTCCCGAGGTAAACAATCAATTACAATCTGTTTTAATCAAAAAATGTAAAAACAATTCAAAATAAATTCAATAATGGGTTATAAAGGCATTTAAACCGAGTAATAAGGCTTTTCTAGGCATGAGTGACTATAAATGAACTTTTCTTGACAATGGATGGCTTTCGCTCCACGTTTCCCGAGGCAAACAATCAATTACAATCTGTTTTAATCAAAAAATGTAAAAACAATTCAAAATAAATTAAATAATGGGATTATAAAGGCATTTAAACCGAGTAATAAGGCTTTTCTAGGCTTGATTGACTATAAATGAACTTTTCTTGACAATGGATGGCTTTTGCTCCATGTTTCTAGAGGTAAACAATCTATTACAATATGTTTTAATCAAAAAATGTAAAAAAAATTCAAAATAAATTCAATAATGGGATTATAAAGGCATTTAAACCGAGTAATAAGGCTTTTCTAGGCATGAGTGACTATAAATGAACTTTTCTTGACAATGGATGGCTTTCGCTCCACGTTTCCCGAGGTAAACAATCAATTACAATCTGTTTTAATCAAAAAATGTAAAAACAATTCAAAATAAATTCAATAATGGGATTATAAAGGCATTTAAACCGAGTAATAAGGCTTTTCTAGGCTTGATTGACTATAAATGAACTTTTCTTGACAATGGATGGCTTTTGCTCCATGTTTCTAGAGGTAAACAATCTATTACAATATGTTTTAATCAAAAAATGTAAAAAAAATTCAAAATAAATTCAATAATGGGATTATAAAGGCATTTAAACCGAGTAATAAGGCTTTTCTAGGCATGAGTGACTATAAATGAACTTTTCTTGACAATGGATGGCTTTCGCTCCACGTTTCCCGAGGTAAACAATCAATTACAATCTGTTTTAATCAAAAAATGTAAAAACAATTCAAAATAAATTCAATAATGGGTTATAAAGGCATTTAAACCGAGTAATAAGGCTTTTCTAGGCATGAGTGACTATAAATGAACTTTTCTTGACTATGGATGGCTTTCGCTCCACGTTTCCCGAGGCAAACAATCAATTACAATCTGTTTTAATCAAAAAATGTAAAAACAATTCAAAATAAATTCAATAATGGGATTATAAAGGCATTTAAACCGAGTAATAAGGCTTTTCTAGGCTTGAGTGACTATAAATGAACTTTTCTTGACAATGGATGGCTTTCGCTCCACGTTTCCCGAGGCAAACAATCAATTACAATCTGTTTTAATCAAAAAATGTAAAAACAATTCAAAATAAATTCAATAATGGGTTATAAAGGCATTTAAACCGAGTAATAAGGCTTTTCTAGGCATGAGTGACTATAAATGATCTTTTCTTGTCAATGGATGGCTTTCGCTCCATGTATTTAGAGGTAAACATTCAATTACAATATGTTTTAATCAAAAACTGTAAAAAAAATTCAAAATAAATTCAATAATGGGATTATAAAGGCATTTAAACCGAGTAATAAGGCTTTTCTAGGCTTGATTGACTATAAATGAACTTTTCTTGACAATGGATGGCTTTTGCTCCATGTTTCTAGAGGTAAACAATCTATTACAATATGTTTTAATCAAAAAATGTAAAAAAAATTCAAAATAAATTCAATAATGGGATTATAAAGGCATTTAAACCGAGTAATAAGGCTTTTCTAGGCATGAGTGACTATAAATGAACTTTTCTTGACAATGGATGGCTTTCGCTCCATGTTTCCCGAGGTAAACAATCAATTACAATCTGTTTTAATCAAAAAATGTAAAAACAATTCAAAATAAATTCAATAATGGGTTATAAAGGCATTTAGACCGAGTAATAAGGCTTTTCTAGGCATGAGTGACTATAAATGAACTTTTCTTGACAATGGATGGCTTTCGCTCCAGGTTTCCCGAGGCAAACAATCAATTACAGTCTGTTTTAATCAAAAAATGTAAAAACAATTCAAAATAAATTCAATAATGGGATTATAAAGGCATTTAAACCGAGTAATAAGGCTTTTCTAGGCTTGAGTGACTAAAAATGAACTTTTCTTCACAATGGATGGCTTTTGCTCCATGTGTCCCGAGGTAAACAATCTATTACAATCTGTTTTAATAAAAAAATGTAAAAAAATATCAAAATAAATTCAATTATGGGTTTATAAAGGCATTTAAACCGAGTAATAAGGCTTTTCTAGGCATGAGTGACTATAAATGATCTTTTCTTGTCAATGGATGGCTTTCGCTCCATGTATTTAGAGGTAAACATTCAATTACAATATGTTTTAATCAAAAAATGTAAAAAAAATTCAAAATAAATTCAATAATGGGATTATAAAGGCATTTAAACCGAGTAATAAGGCTTTTCTAGGCATGAGTGACTATAAATGAACTTTTCTTGACAATGGATGGCTTTCGCTCCACGTTTCCCGAGGCAAACAATCAATTACAATCTGTTTTAATCAAAAAATGTAAAAAACAATTCAAAATAAATTCAATAATGAGTTATAAAGGCATTTAAACCGAGTAATAAGGCTTTTCTAGGCATGAGTGACTATAAATGATCTTTTCTTGTCAATGGATGGCTTTCGCTCCATGTATTTAGAGGTAAACATTCAATTACAATATGTTTTAATCAAAAAATGTAAAAAAAATTCAAAATAAATTCAATAATGGGATTATAAAGGCATTTAAACCGAGTAATAAGGCTTTTCTAGGCATGAGTGACTATAAATGAACTGTTCTTGACAATGGATGGCTTTCGCTCCACGTTTCCCGAGGTAAACAATCAATTACAATCTGTTTTAATCAAAAAATGTAAAAACAATTCAAAATAAATTCAATAATGGGTTATAAAGGCATTTAAACCGAGTAATAAGGCTTTTCTAGGCATGAGTGACTATAAATGAACTTTTCTTGACAATGGATGGCTTTCGCTCCACGTTTCCCGAGGCAAACAATCAATTACAATCTGTTTTAATCAAAAAATGTAAAAACAATTCAAAATAAATTCAATAATGGGATTATAAAGGCATTTAAACCGAGTAATAAGGCTTTTCTAGGCTTGAGTGACTATAAATGAACTTTTCTTGACAATGGATGGCTTTTGCTCCATGTTTCCCGAGGTAAACAATCTATTACAATCTGTTTTAATAAAAAAATGTAAAAAAATATCAAAATAAATTCAATTATGGGTTTATAAAGGCATTTAAACCGAGTAATAAGGCTTTTCTAGGCATGAGTGACTATAAATGATCTTTTCTTGTCAATGGATGGCTTTCGCTCCATGTATTTAGAGGTAAACATTCAATTACAATATGTTTTAATCAAAAAATGTAAAAAAAATTCAAAATAAATTCAATAATGGGATTATAAAGGCATTTAAACCGAGTAATAAGGCTTTTCTAGGCATGAGTGACTATAAATGAACTTTTCTTGACAATGGATGGCTTTCGCTCCACGTTTCCCGAGGCAAACAATCAATTACAATCTGTTTTAATCAAAAAATGTAAAAACAATTCAAAATAAATTCAATAATGGGATTATAAAGGCATTTAAACCGAGTAATAAGGCTTTTCTAGGCTTGATTGACTATAAATGAACTTTTCTTGACAATGGATGGCTTTTGCTCCATGTTTCTAGAGGTAAACAATCTATTACAATATGTTTTAATCAAAAAATGTAAAAAAAATTCAAAATAAATTCAATAATGGGATTATAAAGGCATTTAAACCGAGTAATAAGGCTTTTCTAGGCATGAGTGACTATAAATGAACTTTTCTTGACAATGGATGGCTTTCGCTCCACGTTTCCCGAGGCAAACAATCAATTACAATCTGGTTTAATCAAAAAATGTAAAAACAATTCAAAATAAATTCAATAATGGGATTGTAAAGGCATTTAAACCGAGTAATAAGGCTTTTCTAGGCTTGATTGATTATAAATGAACTTTTCTTGACAATGGATAGCTTTCGCTCCACGTTTCCCGAGGCAAACAATCAATTACAATATGTTTTAATCAAAAAATGTAAAAAAAATTGAAAATAAATTAAATAATGGGATTATAAATGTATTTAAACCGAGTAATAAGGCTTTTCTAGGCAGGAGTGACTATAAATGAACTTTTCTTGACAATGGATGGCTTTCGCTCCACGTTTCCCGAGGCAAACAATCAGTTACAATCTGTTTTAATCAAAAAATGTAAAAACAATTCAAAATAAATTCAATAATGGGATTATAAAGGCATTTAAACCGAGTAATAAGGCTTTTCTAGGCTTGAGTGACTATAAATGAACATTTCTTGACAATGGATGGCTTTTGCTCCATGTTTCCCGAGGTAAACAATCAATTACAATCTGTTTTAATAAAAAAATGTAAAAAAAATTCAAAATAAATTCAATTAATGGGTTATAAAGGCATTTCAACCGAGTAATAAGGCTTTTCTAGGCATGAGTGACTATAAATGATCTTTTCTTGTCAATGGATGGCTTTCGCTCCACGTTTCCCGAGGCAAACAATCAATTACAATATGTTTTAATCAAAAAATGTAAAAACAATTCAAAATAAAATCAATAATGGGATTATAAAGGCATTTAAACCGAGTAATAAGGCTTTTCTAGGCATGAGTGACTATAAATGATCTTTTCTTCACAACGGATGGCTTTCGCTCCACGTTTCCCGAGGCAAACAATCAATTACAATCTGTTTTAATCAAAAAATGTAAAAAAAAATTCAAAATAAATTCAATAATGGGATTATAAAGGCATTTAAACTGAGTAATAAGGCTTTTCTAGGCTTGAGTGACTATAAATGAACTTTTCTTGACAATGGATGGCTTTTGCTCCATGTTTCTAGAGGTAAACATTCAATTACAATATGTTTTAATCAAAAAATGTAAAAAAAATTCAAAATAAATTCAATAATGGGATTATAAAGGCATTTAAACCGAGTAATAAGGCTTTTCTAGGCTTGATTGACTATAAATGAACTTTTCTTGACAATGGATGGCTTTTGCTCCATGTTTCTAGAGGTAAACAATCTATTACAATATGTTTTAATCAAAAAATGTAAAAAAAATTCAAAATAAATTCAATAATGGGATTATAAAGGCATTTAAACCGAGTAATAAGGCTTTTCTAGGCATGAGTGACTATAAATGAACTTTTCTTGACAATGGATGGCTTTCGCACCACGTTTCCCGAGGCAAACAATCAATTACAATCTGGTTTAATCAAAAAATGTAAAAACAATTCAAAATAAATTCAATAATGGGATTATAAAGGCATTTAAACTGAGTAATAAGGCTTTTCTAGGCTTGAGTGCCTATAAATGAACTTTTCTTGACATTGGATGGCTTTTGCTCCATGTTTCTAGAGGTAAACAATCTATTACAATATGTTTTAATCAAAAAATGTAAAAAAAATTCAAAATAAATTCAATAATGGGATTATAAAGGCATTTAAACCGAGTAATAAGGCTTTTCTAGGCATGAGTGACTATAAATGAACTTTTCTTGACAATGGATGGCTTTCGCTCCACGTTTCCCAAGGTAAACAATCAATTACAATCTGTTTTAATCAAAAAATGTAAAAACAATTCAAAATAAATTCAATAATGGGTTATAAAGGCATTTAAACCGAGTAATAAGGCTTTTCTAGGCATGAGTGACTATAAATGAACTTTTCTTGACAATGGATGGCTTTCGCTCCACGTTTCCCGAGGCAAACAATCAATTACAATCTGTTTTAATCAAAAAATGTAAAAACAATTCAAAATAAATTCAATAATGGGATTATAAAGGCATTTAAACCGAGTAATAAGGCTTTTCTAGGCTTGAGTGACTATAAATGAACTTTTCTTCACAATGGATGGCTTTTGCTCCATGTGTCCCGAGGTAAACAATCTATTACAATCTGTTTTAATAAAAAAATGTAAAAAAATATCAAAATAAATTCAATTATGGGTTTATAAAGGCATTTAAACCGAGTAATAAGGCTTTTCTAGGCATAAGTGACTATAAATGATCTTTTCTTGTCAATGGATGGCTTTCGCTCCATGTATTTAGAGGTAAACATTCAATTACAATATGTTTTAATCAAAAAATGTAAAAAAAATTCAAAATAAATTCAATAATGGGATTATAAAGGCATTTAAACCGAGTAATAAGGCTTTTCTAGGCATGAGTGACTATAAATGAACTTTTCTTGACAATGGATGGCTTTCGCTCCACGTTTCCCGAGGCAAACAATCAATTACAATCTGTTTTAATCAAAAAATGTAAAAACAATTCAAAATAAATTCAATAATGGGTTATAAAGGCATTTAAACCGAGTAATAAGGCTTTTCTAGGCATGAGTGACTATAAATGATCTTTTCTTGTCAATGGATGGCTTTCGCTCCATGTATTTAGAGGTAAACATTCAATTACAATATGTTTTAATCAAAAAATGTAAAAAAAATTCAAAATAAATTCAATAATGGGATTATAAAGGCATTTAAACCGAGTAATAAGGCTTTTCTAGGCTTGATTGACTATAAATGAACTTTTCTTGACAATGGATGGCTTTTGCTCCATGTTTCTAGAGGTAAACAATCTATTACAATATGTTTTAATCAAAAAATGTAAAAAAAATTCAAAATAAATTCAATAATGGGATTATAAAGGCATTTAAACCGAGTAATAAGGCTTTTCTAGGCATGAGTGACTATAAATGAACTTTTCTTGACAATGGATGGCTTTCGCTCCACGTTTCCCGAGGTAAACAATCAATTACAATCTGTTTTAATCAAAAAATGTAAAAACAATTCAAAATAAATTCAATAATGGGTTATAAAGGCATTTAAACCGAGTAATAAGGCTTTTCTAGGCATGAGTGACTATAAATGAACTTTTCTTGACAATGGATGGCTTTCGCTCCACGTTTCCCGAGGCAAACTATCAATTAGAATCTGTTTTAATCAAAAAATGTAAAAACAATTCAAAATAAATTCAATAATGGGATTATAAAGGCATTTAAACCGAGTAATAAGGCTTTTCTAGGCTTGATTGACTATAAATGAACTTTTCTTGACAATGATTGGCTTTTGCTCCATGTTTCTAGAGGTAAACAATCTATTACAATATGTTTTAATCAAAAAATGTAAAAAAAAATTTAAAATAAATTCAATAATGGGATTATAAAGGCATTTAAACCGAGTAATAAGGCTTTTCTAGGCATGAGTGACTATAAATGAACTTTTTTTGACAATGGATGGCTTTCGCTCCACGTTTCCCGAGGTAAACAATCAATTACAATCTGTTTTAATCAAAACATGTAAAAACAATTCAAAATAAATTCAATAATGGGTTATAAAGGCATTTAAACCGAGTAATAAGGCTTTTCTAGGCATGAGTGACTATAAATGAACTTTTCTTGACAATGGATGGCTTTCGCTCCACGTTTCCCGAGGCAAACAATCAATTACAATCTGTTTTAATCAAAAAATGTAAAAACAATTCAAAATAAATTCAATAATGGGATTATAAAGGCATTTAAACCGAGTAATAAGGCTTTTCTAGGCATGAGTGACTGTAAATGAACTTTTCTTGACAATGGATGGCTTTCGCTCCACGTTTCCCGAGGCAAACAATCAATTACAATCTGTTTTAATCAAAAAATGTAAAAAAAATTCAAAATAAATTCAATAATGGGATTATAAAGGCATTTAAACCGAGTAATAAGGCTTTTCTAGGCATGAGTGACTATAAATGAACTTTTCTTGACAATGGATGGCTTTCGCTCCACGTTTCCCGAGGCAAACAATCAATTACAATCTGTTTTAATCAAAAAATGTAAAAACAATTCAAAATAAATTCAATAATGGGATTATAAAGGCATTTAAACCGAGTAATAAGGCTTTTCTAGGCTTGATTGACTATAAATGAACTTTTCTTGACAATGGATGGCTTTTGCTCCATGTTTCTAGAGGTAAACAATCTATTACAATATGTTTTAATCAAAAAATGTAAAAAAAATTCAAAATAAATTCAATAATGGGATTATAAAGGCATTTAAACCGAGTAATAAGGCTTTTCTAGGCATGAGTGACTATAAATGAACTTTTCTTGACAATGGATGGCTTTCGCTCCACGTTTCCCGAGGCAAACAATCAATTACAATCTGGTTTAATCAAAAAATGTAAAAACAATTCAAAATAAATTCAATAATGGGATTATAAAGGCATTTAAACTGAGTAATAAGGCTTTTCTAGGCTTGAGTGACTATAAATGAACTTTTCTTGACATTGGATGGCTTTTGCTCCATGTTTCTAGAGGTAAACAATCTATTACAATATGTTTTAATCAAAAAATGTAAAAAAAATTCAAAATAAATTCAATAATGGGATTATAAAGGCATTTAAACCGAGTAATAAGGCTTTTCTAGGCATGAGTGACTATAAATGAACTTTTCTTGACAATGGATGGCTTTCGCTCCACGTTTCCCGAGGTAAACAATCAATTACAATCTGTTTTAATCAAAAAATGTAAAAACAATTCAAAATAAATTCAATAATGGGTTATAAAGGCATTTAAACCGAGTAATAAGGCTTTTCTAGGCATGAGTGACTATAAATGAACTTTTCTTGACAATGGATGGCTTTCGCTCCACGTTTCCCGAGGCAAACAATCAATTACAATCTGTTTTAATCAAAAAATGTAAAAACAATTCAAAATAAATTCAATAATGGGATTATAAAGGCATTTAAACCGAGTAATAAGGCTTTTCTAGGCTTGAGTGACTATAAATGAACTTTTCTTCACAATGGATGGCTTTTGCTCCATGTGTCCCGAGGTAAACAATCTATTACAATCTGTTTTAATAAAAAAATGTAAAAAAATATCAAAATAAATTCAATTATGGGTTTATAAAGGCATTTAAACCGAGTAATAAGGCTTTTCTAGGCATGAGTGACTATAAATGATCTTTTCTTGTCAATGGATGGCTTTCCCTCCATGTATTTAGAGGTAAACATTCAATTACAATATGTTTTAATCAAAAAATGTAAAAAAAATTCAAAATAAATTCAATAATGGGATTATAAAGGCATTTAAACCGAGTAATAAGGCTTTTCTAGGCATGAGTGACTATAAATGAACTTTTCTTGACAATGGATGGCTTTCGCTCCACGTTTCCCGAGGCAAACAATCAATTACAATCTATTTTAATCAAAAAATGTAAAAACAATTCAAAATAAATTCAATAATGGGTTATAAAGGCATTTAAACCGAGTAATAAGGCTTTTCTAGGCATGAGTGACTATAAATGATCTTTTCTTGTCAATGGATGGCTTTCGCTCCATGTATTTAGAGGTAAACATTCAATTACAATATGTTTTAATCAAAAAATGTAAAAAAAATTCAAAATAAATTCAATAATGGGATTATAAAGGCATTTAAACCGAGTAATAAGGCTTTTCTAGGCTTGATTGACTATAAATGAACTTTTCTTGACAATGGATGGCTTTTGCTCCATGTTTCTAGAGGTAAACAATCCATTACAATATGTTTTAATCAAAAAATGTAAAAAAAATTCAAAATAAATTCAATAATGGGATTATAAAGGCATTTAAACCGAGTAATAAGGCTTTTCTAGGTATGAGTGACTATAAATGAACTTTTCTTGACAATGGATGGCTTTCGCTCCACGTTTCCCGAGGTAAACAATCAATTACAATCTGTTTTAATCAAAAAATGTAAAAACAATTCAAAATAAATTCAATAATGGGTTATAAAGGCATTTAAACCGAGTAATAAGGCTTTTCAAGGCATGAGTGACTATAAATGAACTTTTCTTGACAATGGATGGCTTTCGCTCCACGTTTCCCGAGGCAAACAATCAATTACAATCTGTTTTAATCAAAAAATGTAAAAACAATTCAAAATAAATTCAATAATGGGATTATAAAGGCATTTAAACCGAGTAATAAGGCTTTTCTAGGCTTGAGTGACTATAAATGAACTTTTCTTGACAATGGATGGCTTTCGCTCCACGTTTCCCGAGGCAAACAATCAATTACAATCTGTTTTAATCAAAAAATGTAAAAACAATTCAAAATAAATTCAATAATGGGTTATAAAGGCATTTAAACCGAGTAATAAGGCTTTTCTAGGCATGAGTGACTATAAATGATCTTTTCTTGTCAATGGATGGCTTTCGCTCCATGTATTTAGAGGTAAACATTCAATTACAATATGTTTTAATCAAAAAATGTAAAAAAAATTCAAAATAAATTCAATAATGGGATTATAAAGGCATTTAAACCGAGTAATAAGGCTTTTCTAGGCATGAGTGACTATAAATGAACTTTTCTTGACAATGGATGGCTTTCGCTCCACGTTTCCCGAGGCAAACAATCAATTACAATCTGTTTTAATCAAAAAATGTAAAAACAATTCAAAATAAATTCAATAATGGGATTATAAAGGCATTTAAACCGAGTAATAAGGCTTTTCTAGGCTTGATTGACTATAAATGAACTTTTCTTGACAATGGATGGCTTTTGCTCCATGTTTCTAGAGGTAAACAATCTATTACAATATGTTTTAATCAAAAAATGTAAAAAAAATTCAAAATAAATTCAATAATGGGATTATAAAGGCATTTAAACCGAGTAATAAGGCTTTTCTAGGCATGAGTGACTATAAATGAACTTTTCTTGACAATGGATGGCTTTCGCTCCACGTTTCCCGAGGCAAACAATCAATTACAATCTGGTTTAATCAAAAAATGTAAAAACAATTCAAAATAAATTCAATAATGGGATTATAAAGGCATTTAAACTGAGTAATAAGGCTTTTCTAGGCTTGAGTGACTATAAATGAACTTTTCTTGACATTGGATGGCTTTTGCTCCATGTTTCTAGAGGTAAACAATCTATTACAATATGTTTTAATCAAAAAATGTAAAAAAAATTCAAAATAAATTCAATAATGGGATTATAAAGGCATTTAAACCGAGTAATAAGGCTTTTCTAGGCATGAGTGACTATAAATGAACTTTTCTTGACAATGGATGGCTTTCGCTCCACGTTTCCCGAGGTAAACAATCAATTACAATCTGTTTTAATCAAAAAATGTAAAAACAATTCAAAATAAATTCAATAATGGGTTATAAAGGCATTTAAACCGAGTAATAAGGCTTTTCTAGGCATGAGTGACTATAAATGAACTTTTCTTGACAATGGATGGCTTTCGCTCCACGTTTCCCGAGGCAAACAATCAATTACAATCTGTTTTAATCAAAAAATGTAAAAACAATTCAAAATAAATTCAATAATGGGATTATAAAGGCATTTAAACCGAGTAATAAGGCTTTTCTAGGCTTGAGTGACTATAAATGAACTTTTCTTCACAATGGATGGCTTTTGCTCCATGTGTCCCGAGGTAAACAATCTATTACAATCTGTTTTAATAAAAAAATGTAAAAAAATATCAAAATAAATTCAATTATGGGTTTATAAAGGCATTTAAACCGAGTAATAAGGCTTTTCTAGGCATGAGTGACTATAAATGATCTTTTCTTGTCAATGGATGGCTTTCCCTCCATGTATTTAGAGGTAAACATTCAATTACAATATGTTTTAATCAAAAAATGTAAAAAAAATTCAAAATAAATTCAATAATGGGATTATAAAGGCATTTAAACCGAGTAATAAGGCTTTTCTAGGCATGAGTGACTATAAATGAACTTTTCTTGACAATGGATGGCTTTCGCTCCACGTTTCCCGAGGCAAACAATCAATTACAATCTATTTTAATCAAAAAATGTAAAAACAATTCAAAATAAATTCAATAATGGGTTATAAAGGCATTTAAACCGAGTAATAAGGCTTTTCTAGGCATGAGTGACTATAAATGATCTTTTCTTGTCAATGGATGGCTTTCGCTCCATGTATTTAGAGGTAAACATTCAATTACAATATGTTTTAATCAAAAAATGTAAAAAAAATTCAAAATAAATTCAATAATGGGATTATAAAGGCATTTAAACCGAGTAATAAGGCTTTTCTAGGCATGAGTGACTATAAATGAACTTTTCTTGACAATGGATGGCTTTCGCTCCACGTTTCCTGAGGCAAACAATCAATTACAATCTGTTTTAATCAAAAAATGTAAAAACAATTCAAAATAAATTCAATAATGGGATTATAAAGGCATTTAAACCGAGTAATAAGGCTTTTCTAGGCTTGATTGACTATAAATGAACTTTTCTTGACAATGGATGGCTTTTGCTCCATGTTTCTAGAGGTAAACAATCTATTACAATATGTTTTAATCAAAAAATGTAAAAAAAATTCAAAATAAATTCAATAATGGGATTATAAAGGCATTTAAACCGAGTAATAAGGCTTTTCTAGGCATGAGTGACTATAAATGAACTTTTCTTGACAATGGATGGCTTTCGCTCCACGTTTCCCGAGGCAAACAATCAATTACAATATGTTTTAATCAAAAAATGTAAAAACAATTCAAAATAAATTCAATAATGGGATTATAAAGGCATTTAAACTGAGTAATAAGGCTTTTCTAGGCTTGAGTGACTATAAATGAACTTTTCTTGACATTGGATGGCTTTTGCTCCATGTTTCTAGAGGTAAACAATCTATTACAATATGTTTTAATCAAAAAATGTAAAAAAAATTCAAAATAAATTCAATAATGGGATTATAAAGGCATTTAAACCGAGTAATAAGGCTTTTCTAGGCATGAGTGACTATAAATGAACTTTTCTTGACAATGGATGGCTTTCGCTCCACGTTTCCCAAGGTAAACAATCAATTACAATCTGTTTTAATCAAAAAATGTAAAAACAATTCAAAATAAATTCAATAATGGGTTATAAAGGCATTTAAACCGAGTAATAAGGCTTTTCTAGGCATGAGTGACTATAAATGAACTTTTCTTGACAATGGATGGCTTTCGCTCCACGTTTCCCGAGGCAAACAATCAATTACAATCTGTTTTAATCAAAAAATGTAAAAACAATTCAAAATAAATTCAATAATGGGATTATAAAGGCATTTAAACCGAGTAATAAGGCTTTTCTAGGCTTGAGTGACTATAAATGAACTTTTCTTCACAATGGATGGCTTTTGCTCCATGTGTCCCGAGGTAAACAATCTATTACAATCTGTTTTAATAAAAAAATGTAAAAAAATATCAAAATAAATTCAATTATGGGTTTATAAAGGCATTTAAACCGAGTAATAAGGCTTTTCTAGGCATGAGTGACTATAAATGATCTTTTCTTGTCAATGGATGGCTTTCGCTCCATGTATTTAGAGGTAAACATTCAATTACAATATGTTTTAATCAAAAAATGTAAAAAAAATTCAAAATAAATTCAATAATGGGATTATAAAGGCATTTAAACCGAGTAATAAGGCTTTTCTAGGCATGAGTGACTATAAATGAACTTTTCTTGACAATGGATGGCTTTCGCTCCACGTTTCCCGAGGCAAACAATCAATTACAATCTGTTTTAATCAAAAAATGTAAAAACAATTCAAAATAAATTCAATAATGGGTTATAAAGGCATTTAAACCGAGTAATAAGGCTTTTCTAGGCATGAGTGACTATAAATGATCTTTTCTTGTCAATGGATGGCTTTCGCTCCATGTATTTAGAGGTAAACATTCAATTACAATATGTTTTAATCAAAAAATGTAAAAAAAATTCAAAATAAATTCAATAATGGGATTATAAAGGCATTTAAACCGAGTAATAAGGCTTTTCTAGGCTTGATTGACTATAAATGAACTTTTCTTGACAATGGATGGCTTTTGCTCCATGTTTCTAGAGGTAAACAATCCATTACAATATGTTTTAATCAAAAAATGTAAAAAAAATTCAAAATAAATTCAATAATGGGATTATAAAGGCATTTAAACCGAGTAATAAGGCTTTTCTAGGCATGAGTGACTATAAATGAACTTTTCTTGACAATGGATGGCTTTCGCTCCATGTTTCCCGAGGGAAACAATCAATTACAATCTGTTTTAATCAAAAAATGTAAAAACAATTCAAAATAAATTCAATAATGGGTTATAAAGGCATTTAAACCGAGTAATAAGGCTTTTCAAGGCATGAGTGACTATAAATGAACTTTTCTTGAGAATGGATGGCTTTCGCTCCACGTTTCCCGAGGCAAACAATCAATTACAATCTGTTTTAATCAAAAAATGTAAAAACAATTCAAAATAAATTCAATAATGGGATTATAAAGGCATTTAAACTGAGTAATAAGGCTTTTCTAGGCTTGAGTGACTATAAATGAACTTTTCTTGACAATGGATGGCTTTCGCTCCACGTTTCCCGAGGCAAACAATCAATTACAATCTGTTTTAATCAAAAAATGTAAAAACAATTCAAAATAAATTCAATAATGGGTTATAAAGGCATTTAAACCGAGTAATAAGGCTTTTCTAGGCATGAGTGACTATAAATGATCTTTTCTTGTCAATGGATGGCTTTCGCTCCATGTATTTAGAGGTAAACATTCAATTACAATATGTTTTAATCAAAAAATGTAAAAAAAATTCAAAATAAATTCAATAATGGGATTATAAAGGCATTTAAACCGAGTAATAAGGCTTTTCTAGGCATGAGTGACTATAAATGAACTTTTCTTGACAATGGATGGCTTTCGCTCCACGTTTCCCGAGGCAAACAATCAATTACAATCTGTTTTAACCAAAAAATGTAAAAACAATTCAAAATAAATTCAATAATGGGATTATAAAGGCATTTA